>NW_021144981.1:101109-192365 GCF_900634775.1 Gouania willdenowi | reverse complement strand
ACATTTTTGACTTTACAAAAATAGTTGAATTATTTAGCTCAAAATAAGCATTAAAGTTTAAAATAAAACTAAAAACCTTTATTGTAAATACATAAAAACATTAACATGAAACTAAACAAGTGATATTAAAGATTGTTAAACAAAACTTAACATTTCAGATTTTACTCTAGAGAAAAATAAAAACAGGAAATACTGTTTGTTGGCTAACTCCCTTAATCTAGGTTTCAAACTGGGATTAAAAAGATGAATGTAAGATTAACAAAATTCTATTTGTTTGCAGATATAAAAGCATGCTGTTCTTGGGAGATAACATTAGCTTTTGCTGATATCAGAAAATGTCCATCACTTAATTTTCTAAATTAAAAGACAGAGATGATGGTCAGAAATATGAAATTACAATCATTTTTTTTACAAGTTGGTCAGTATGTGACTGTCCATGGACACCAGAATGAGGCACAAGACGGGTTCTACTTCCAGGTTCCATCGTGGGAGAGTCACCAGATGGGTTCTACTGCCATCTGTGTAAATCATAGCTTTCAGATATTACGTTAGAATAAGGGGTCGTACGTCTTTCATCCACTTTGTTGAAGCGGTGAAACACTTACCCTGAGCTTGGTTCTGTTACTGTAAATGTCTGCACTGACACAAGCACTATTACCTCATCATTTCATTAAGCATTTTATTTATGTTTTCTTTGATGTTTATGCATAATCAATGTAATCTGTTTATGAGACAGTTGTTTTAAATGCATAAATACTAAGTTTTTGACATTCCACCTAGAATGTTTTATAGACTTATAGAACATACTGTCAGCATTTCTTTCAGAGATTCCTAAAGATAGGAATAGTTTTCTTACTAGAAAATGTTTTATTAGATGCTCTGACACATTGGATGTATTGACACAAACTAGAGCTGGGCGATATATCGAATATACTCGATATATATCGCAGCTTGTAGGTCTGTGCGGTGTTGAAAATGACCATACGTTAAACTCGCGGACTTTTTTTTTTTTTTTTTTTTTTTTGAATTTTTTTTTTTTTGAATTTTTTTTTTTTTTTTTTTTTTAAAATGTCATTGTTAGAGCCATATCATTATTATGTCAGTATATTTTTATGTTTAAATATTAATATGTTTGGAATAGGTAATTTGAAATAGTTTTAAAGGTAATATTGTTTAATATTGATTTATGTTGACGTTTTTAAAATGATCAGAGTTTCTGTGCCTCCATTGGTTTTGACTTGCTGCTGTAAACCTGGATTTCTACCGTAAAGTGTGGGTTAGTGTCGAAAAGTGAAGGAAAACACAGGCTTGGTGAAGTCCATGCGGTCAAAGGACAGCAGTTTAGTGAAGCAGGACGAGGAGCAACAGTGTTTCTGACCGTAAAAACTGTTCAAACCGTCAACCTAAACAGTCAAAGTGGTCAGCATTGTCAGCGCCAGTGCCACCGTCAGTGACGTCATCGTCGTCATCACCGTCAAATGACGTCATCGCCATCGGAAACGTCATTGTCGCGGTCGGACGTCAGTGTGGTCTTTACGTAAGGATTTATTATTTTTGGGACTTTGAGACTGAGCTTTAAATATAAGGACACTTTGATTTTGGAACTTTTATTTTAGTTTTTCTATTTTTTGTGGAATTAAAGAGTCAGATTGATTCATCCTACATTGGCCTCTTTTTTCTTCATTTTTTATTGGATTATGTTTGGAACAGACGAGTCAGAAAACTTCATGTCCTGCAAGGAAGTGGTAAAATTTCGTTTTTGTGTGTTGCCACTACAGTCATCTTAATGACAACATGCACAAAAGGGCACTATTTGTTTAAAATATTGTAGTGGCATTATGTACAAAAAGTGCACTTTAATTTTGTGTTTTGAAATGCCATGTGAGTTGCATCCTGCACTAATGTCTTGTTTTGAAATGTCTCTGTGACAATTTTGCACAGAACGTGCACTTTCTGTTGACAATTTTATGTTTGAGCCACTCACTGTTTAATAAATACAGTTATGTCAACTTGGACTTAGTTGTGATATCCCCTCTTTTTGCATGAAAGTTTAAAATTGGCATATATTAATGCAAGAATGTTTTAATGTAGACATATAGAATCATCATACTGGTGTGATTTTGTGCATCAAAGTGTTAATTCAAGGGTAATGCAAAATATCGAGATATATATCGTGTATCGTGACATGGCCTAAAAATATCGCGGTATTTATAAAAGGCCATATCGCCCAGCCCTAACACAAACACTTACCTCATTGAATTGTTTTATTTATCCAGGTTAGCCACACCATGTCTTGTTCTCATGCACATTATTTTGAAATGGTGTTCTATAATAATAATAATAGAAAAGAACCTAGTTTGATCTTTATACACATTTTTGTACTTTTTATTGCATGGGAGAGAACTTTTACTCTGAGTACATTTTAAATGATCAACTTTTTACTTTTACTTGATTAGTAACTTTACTTCGACTTAAGTAAAATGTCATCAAAGTAACAGTACTTCTACTTAAGTAGACTTTTTCTGTTCTCTTTCCACCCCTGGTTGCTATAGATACGATCAACAGACTGATGAAAATATCGGTGATGGTACAGAGTCAGAGCGTGCAGCAGGAGTCGCCATAAGATGGATGTTCCCGTCAGATTTCCAAGTATCTTGATCATTTAAAAAAAATTAACAAAAAACAGAAAAAAATTCACAAAAGCTCTTTTCACTAATTTTTTCCTCCTGTTTCTTTTTTTTCTGTTTTCCATGAATCTCTCATCACTCGTCTGTCAGCCTGATTATTTACAGTAAGTACGTTACTCACTACTACACGGGTCACTATAAGTGAAACACTGAGGTATAAAGAGTGCTGATATATTTACTAAAGTAGAAGAAGTTATTGTTACTTGATTTAAATTGTACTCAAGTACAATGTTTATTTTTGGTAATAAATCTTGGTACGGGTCCCTGCATACATAAACATCGCATGTAGAAACTTAAAAAGGAAGAGACCAAATCTACCACAATTACAACTTTATTTATTTTCCACAAAGGCATCTGTATAAAAGCTTTGTAAGAATTGTACAATTATTAATTAAAATAAAAAACATTAATTAATTCAAATCAAAATCAATAAATTCTCAGGTTATATAGTATTAGATACATTTATGACTCAAACTGAGAAAATAACCTCATTCAACGCTGTTTAATCTGATTGATCGGCTATGATGTGATGCATTAAATTTAATCTGATTGATCGGCTATGAGTGATGCATTACATTTAATCTGATGGATTGGCTATGATGTGATGCATTACATTTAATCTGATTGATCTGCTTTGATGTGATGCATACGCTTAATCTGATTGATCGGCTATGATGTGATGCATCACATTTAATCTGATTGATCGGCTATGATGTGATGCATTACGTTAAATCTGATTGATCGGCTATGATGTTGATGCATTACATTTAATCTGATTGATCGGCTATGATGTGATGCATTACGTTTAATCTGATTGGTTGGCTATAATGTGATGCATTACGTTTAATCTGATTGATCGGCTATGATGTGATGCATTACGTTTAATCTGATTGATCGGCTATGATGTGATGCATTACATTTAATCTGATTGATCGGCTATGATGTGATGCATTACATTTAATCTGATTGATCTGCTATGATGTGATGCATTTACATTTAATCTGATCGGCTATGATGTGATGCATTACCATTTAATCTGATTGATCGGCTATGATGTGATGCCTTACATTTAATCTGATTGATCGGCTATGATGTGATGCATTACATTTAATCTGATTGATCGGCTATGATGTGATGCATTACATTTAATCTGATTGATTGGCTATGATGTGATGCATTAAGTTTAATCTGATTGATCGGCTATGATGTGATGCATTACATTTAATCTGATTGATCGGCTATGATGTGATGCATTACATTTAATCTGATTGATCTGCTTTGATGTGATGCATTACGCTTAATCTGATTGATCGGCTATGATGTGATGCATTACATTTAATCTGATTGATCGGCTATGATGTGATGCATTACGTTTAATATGATTGGTCGGCTATAATGTGATGCATTACGTTAAATCTGATTGATCGGCTATGATGTGATGCATTACGTTTAATCTGATTGATCGGCTATGATGTGATGCATTACGTTTAATCTGATTGATCGGCTATGATGTGATGCATTACATTTAATCTGATTGATCGGCTATGATGTGATGCATTACGTTTAATCTGATTGGTCGGCTATAATGTGATGCATTACGTTTAATCTGATTGATCGGCTATGATGTGATGCATTACGTTTAATCTGATTGATCGGCTATGATGTGATGCATTCGTTTAATCTGATTGATCGGCTATGATGTGATGCATTACATTTAATCTGATTGATTGGCTATGATGTGATGCATTACGTTTAATCGATTGGTCGGCTATGGATGTGATGCATTAAATTGATCTGATTTATCGGCTATGATGTGTGCATTACGTTTAATCTAATCTTGATCGGCTATGATGTGATGCATTACATTTACTGATTGATCGCTATGATGGGATGCATTTACATTATCTGATCGGCTATGATGTATGCATTACATTTAATCTGATTGATCGGCTATGATGTGATGCATTACGTTAATCTGATTGATCGGCTATGATGTGATGCATTACATTTAATCTGATTGATCGGCTAGATGTATGCTTACGTTTAATCTGATGATCAGCTATGATGTGATGCATTACATTTAATCTGATTGATTGGCTATGATGTGATGCATAAGTTTAATCTGATTGATCGGCTATGATGTGATGCTTACATTTAATCTGATTGATCGGCTATGAGTGATGCATTACATTTAATCTGATGATCGGCTTTGATGTGATGCATTACGCTTAATCTGATTGATCGGCTAGGATGTGATGCATTACATTTAATCTGATTGATCGGCTATGAGGTGATGCATTACTTTAATCTGATTGATCGGCTATGATGTGATGCATACGTTTAATCTGATTGGTCGGCTATGATGTGATGCATTACAAATTAATCTGATTTATCGGCTATGATGTGATGCATTACATTTAATCTGTTGATCGGCTTATGATGTGATGCATTACATTTAATCTGATTGATCGGCTATGATGTGATGCATTACATTAATCTGATTGATCGGCTATGATGTGATGCATTACATTTAATCTGATCGGCTATGATGTGAGGCATACATTTAAGCTGATTGATCGGCTATGATGTGATGCATTACGTTAATCTGATTGATCGGCTATGATGTGATGCATTACATTTAATCTGATTTGATCGCTATGATGTGATGGCATTACATTTATTCTGATTGATCGGCTATGATGTGATGCATTACATTTAATCTGATCGGCTATGATGTGATGCATTACAATTAATCTGATTGATCGACTATGATGTGATGCATTACATTTAATCTGATTGATCGGCTATGATGATGATGCATTACATTTAATCTGATTGATCGGCTATGATGTGATGCATTACATTTAATCTGATTGATCGGCTATGATGTGATGCATTACATTTAATCTGATGGGCTATGATGTGATGCATTACATTTAATCTGATCGGCTATGATGTGATGCATTACATTTAATCTGATTGATCGGCTATGATGTGATGCATTACGTTTAATCTGATTGATCGGCTATGATGTGATGCATTACATTTAATCTGATTGATCGGCTATGATGTGATGCATTACATTTATTCTGATTGATCGGCTATGATGTGATGCATTACATTTAATCTGATCGGCTATGATGTGATGCATTACAATTAATCTGATTGATCGAGCTATGATGTGATGCATTAAGTTTAATCTGATTTGTCGGCTATGATGTGTTGCATTACAATTAATCTGATTTATCGGCTATGATGTGATGCATTACGTTTAATCTGAATTGATCAGCTATGATGTGATGCATTACGTTTAATCTGAATTAATGAGTCATCGTTTTAACTTTTTAAATTAATAATTTGTTGATTCCCTTGTCTTTTAGGCCTGTGTATTAATACTAGGCATGCAACATTAATATTCTCTACAGGGTTGGGCTCAATTATAATTGTATTCGCATAACTGCATTATTGATAATTAATTACAATTATGACATAATCGTAAATGCTAAATTCTGTGGCCGTTGTGATCTTAATTGAATTGTAATTGAGTTCTAATAATTGACTTAGAACTGTAACATGGTTCCCCAGTTTTATGTCAATTACAATTACTATGTCTAATACATATGTAGTTCATTAAAATATATTTTGTGTGTGTGTGTGTGTGTGTGTGTGTGTGTGTGTGTGTGTGGATTTGCACTGCAATCTTAGTAAAGTCCCCACAGAGAGTAAGGAAACAGCTCCACCAAGATCCCCCCCAACAGACAAGCCCCCACCCCTCCCCTATGTAACACACTAGGGGCTCAGGAACTGACTACAAATAAAGGTAAACAGAAATAGGTCCGCCTGTTGAACCAAAGTGTGTGAATAATTGACAGACACAATAATTTGGGTAAGTATATATATTTAAGATATTTGGAGTCAGTATATATTTTATATATATTATTTAGTTGCTATTAATAATTATATATAGACAATAACAACAATAACAAAAATACAATCACAAAACACAAAGAAATCATTTCTTATTTCAGAATTCAACAGTCATAGTTAGTTTCCTTTAGTGTGTCTCAGTTCAGTTTGTTTGATTTCACAGAGTTGACATGTGAAGGGTTCCACAAAGTTCTTTCGCATCGGAAAAAAAAGAAAAGCAAACAACAAAAAATCCCCAGGGTTTAATCCAGAGATAAGGTCCGTGTGTCCGAGGAAACAAAAAGATCAGATATTCCTACTGCGATGCAGCGGTGGTTGGGTGGTGGCTCGCCATCTAGTGGTTGAGAGTGGTAGGTGATCCAGAACTAACAAAAAAAACCTGACCTATAACAAGGCCAACAACATTTAGTCAAAAAGCTAATAAAATTAGTACCTTTTAAAGAAGAAATAAATGAACCTTAGCACCCTTAAATATAATTGGTCATTGTTAAATAAATGAACAGTTATAAATACTTGAAATAAATCACAGCAGAAAAATCCATATCAATCGTAATCATTTGAAGCTTCATTATATACATTCACCGTTAAATATAAGTGCACTTTTAAATCAAATCATTAGCTGTAACGCTAAGTCATATCATAAACATACATGTCTTCAACTTATTCTTTAAATAATCATTGTTGTTGTACAACAATCTAATTCATTCAAAAGGTCAAAGCCTTTCAAACACACGTCATAGTTAGGTCTGCAGTGAATCAGTTTCTGAATTAAAAATAATAAATATATTATGTATGTTATTGTCCTTTACTGCTGATATGTGCACAACCCCGTAGGATGTAGTTTGCCCAAACATCCATCCATACATTTTCAGACCCACTTATTCCTGTTTGTCAGGGTCGCGGGGGTCTGCCGGTGCTAATCCCCAGCTCTCATTGGGTGCTGGGTGGGGGTACACACTGGACAGGGCACCAGTCCATCGTAGGGTTTTACAATGCTGTAAAATCTATGATTGTCAGACATTTTTTCCATTACAAAATTTACTTTTAAAATGTAATTATATTTATTTGTTTCTACAGAAAATCTTATCATTTCAACATTTCATTACCGTAAAAATAAAGTTTGTCCAGTCTCACAATTAACTGTTATTTGATGTATTTAATACAGTAAAATGAAGTTTTGGGATTTATGCTCCTTTACTGTTGGAATTTGACAGTCTGTATATTTTACTGACTTTTTTTTACAGTGTGGCTACTAAAGCATAAAAATAGCAAAATTACAAAAAATGTACAGTATATATATTTATTTTTTTTTTATTTTTTAGGTAAGACCCTAAAAAGTAGTTCAAATTTAATACTGTAAAACAGGGGTGAGGCTGCAGTAAAGCATAAAACCTTTGTTAATTATTGATTGATTATTGATCAGCTAAGAGTGTTGAAGCAGGTGTTTGAGTGTCATTCCTTCATTTTTGTGCACCTCCCAACGCAAGTACACAAAATGACAGAAAAATATACACAACAATAACAAAAATACACAAAGCAAAGAAACACACACAAAAAACAGTTTTGTTCTTGAATGTATTGATGATCAGATGATGACGACATTGACTTTTAAAATGTGGTCCTCTGATCACATAAACATTTGTCTGCAGTCCTTGCTGTGATAAAACGTGTCTATCTCTGGCACTAAAAAGGTGGCACATGATCCAGACCAATCATCAATCTCAGCCAATCAGAGAACATACAGTGTGATCCACTCTGCCCCTGAGCCAAGACCATCAACAGTAACATTTCCTGCTTCCCAGAGCGCCCACAGGGAATTGTGTCCTTCTTGTGCAGGAAGTAGAGGATGCTGCTGAGGAAGACCAGCAGCATCAGACACAGAATGATCACCATGGTGATCGCCCACTGCCCTCAACTACAGAAAGACAGAGACACAACACACACACACACACACACACACACAGGTCTTGTTGTGTCTTTAGATACACTAAAAGTACATTTTGCTGGATTTACACATTGGACAAACTTTTTCTCACATTATAGCTCCAAAACACAAACTTCAAACACATCACTAAATAATTACATTTTAATTTAACTAAATCATTTTCTTTTATTCAGATATATTTCACACAAAGACATTTTGCACATTATTGCTGTCTATCGCGTGTTTTGGCTCCGGGCCATTCTGTTTCCACCAACATAGCTCCAGCTCTCGGAGCCAAAAACCGGGGCTACCTGGCCCCGCATAGCTTCTGGTCTACAGCCCAGCTCTGAAGTGGGCGGGAGGAAGGGACCCTCCGAAGGCGGGCTATAATGTCTTGCAAGAAACGAAGGTCAGCCATTTTCTTTCGACTCGACTGGAGTTCATACCGCGTGATACCCAGAAAAGCGAAATGGATAGTAAACATCTTAAGCAGCAATGGTCCGAGGCGGAAACAAGTGCTTTGTGGTGGGTGAAGTAACGAGGAGGTACAGGAGAAGCTCAACTCTGCCACGCGGAACAAGCCGATCTTTGAGGGTCTGCAGAGGGAGATGGCAGCCGCCGAGTACACCCGGACAGTCGACCAACTTTTAAATAAGTTGAAGAAACTCAAAAGGACTTCCGTGACCAGAAGCGAGAGCTAGGGCGCAGCGGCAGTGGAAGGGTGGTCAGCCCACATTAGAAATGTTGAACGCTGGCTTGGGGACCGCCCGGCCAACGTGTCCGACCAGGGCATTGTGCTCGACTGTGCTCGAGGAAACGGCAACAGAACCCGGTAAGTTTGAATGCTGTTAGCTAGTTGTGAGAATTTTATCATTAAGCCCCTCTGCTAGCTCGTCAAGAGCTTCGTCAGCGGCTGCCATGGGTAAGAATACTATGTAACAAACTAACAATGCTGTAATTTGACTCATCCTGAAATATACTGGTAATGACTAACAGTAATGTCTTACTTTTTATGTCCTTTTTGTTCTTGTCTGCATGGACCTAGTCACTAGGTGGTCTGAATAAAGTTTTGCTGATGATGGTTTCCCATATGCTTTTTGTTTAGGTAAGAGGAAGAGGGACTCGATTGGGGAAGTCCTCCAATATACGGAGAAGTCTGACGAGGTGTTTTTGTTGGAAGGCGGGAGGACCGTCACTCTCAAAGGGATTCTGGAGAGCCTAACAAACATGGACGCCCAGGGATCAAACATTATAGCTCCTGATGGAGGAACAGGGGAAGAAATAATGTGCTTTTCCCCCTGAGAACATGTACATACTGTATAATATTGTAAATAAAAGTTTTTTTGAAGTGATGTGAGTTTTCTCTCTAATTTCAAAGGACATTTTCATATTTAGTTTTACTAGTCTTCTTCTTCACATGTAGAAAATGCAGTTACTTTATAAGTAATGGCGCGCCGTTATCGGCGTTAACTTGCTGCGTTAACGCGAGCCTCTTATCGGGCGATAAAAAAAATATCGCCGTTAATCTATTCTCAAAGTTGGGAGCTGGGTCTATACTATGCAAGCTATGATGTCTTTCACCGCGGATGTAGACAGCACGGAGCCGAATTGCACTGTAGGGGAGGATACGAGTCTTCGAACCTGTGTAAATTACCACATCCAACGTGACATGCTAACATGGATGCAGCTATGAGCCACCGGTTTGCTTCAGGGAAAAATTTATTTTTAAAACGCTTCCCAATGGAAACTTCGACAAGTCAAAGGTTGTTTGCACCTTGTGCAATGCCGAATTAGTTTATTGTAGGAGTTCTACCAGTCTAAAGTACCACCTAAATGCAAAACATCCCTTAGCTAAGAGCCGGGTCAAGCGCTGATAGAGCGCAAGGGAAGAGTCGTCGTCAAACTACTATGTTTGAGTTGCAACCAGAGGCAAAGCCCATCAGCACAGCTCTATCAGCCAAGCTACGAATCTCCTCGCTCAGTGGATTGCCACCAGCTGCCGCCCATCAGCGTGGTTGAAGATGATGGGCTCGAGCTCGTCTCCAGGCTGCCACAGGTGACCCATCTTACAAGCTACCTGCGAGGCGAACTATTATGAGGAGAATAGATGACCAGTAACGCAAGAAAGCCGCAAAGGATGCGAGATTGTCGAGGCGAGGTGGGTAGCAGTCACGGGGGATCATTGGACATCTGTCAACAACGATAACTACCTCGGCATTACTGTACACCATCATCGATTGCCAGCTGGAACTTCACTCCTTCGCTTTAGGTAAGATACGTCATGTGAATTTAAATTACATTATTTAATTGAATTACTTAATCCAGGGGTCTTCAACAGGGGGTCCGCGACCCCTAGGGGGTCCGCGGAGGTACTGCAGGGGGGGTCGCGAAAGTTTTTGGTTAATTAGACATTTAAAAAAAAAAAATAAATAATAATAATAATAATATAAAAATAATTAGACATTTTTAATATTCCCCCCCGCAATTTTTTCAATAAATTGAATGTCTTTAAATACACATTAACATGAATCCAACACACTGTAGTGAACAGATAAATGGAGGCAGAAGATGTCTTCAGTCAGCAATGCACACGTTCAGCGACACACAGAGCTCTTTCAAGCTGGGCACTGGTTCATTCACCTGTCCATCATACATTAGTGAGTAATGTATCCATCCATAGCTGGTTTGAGGATTCACTGCCCATACTACATGTATGTTTAAAATTAAAACATGAATCTGTCAATTATGTTAATAGTTCAGTATTGTATGCAAGATAACATATGTTTATGCATGCCAGTGGCACTAACAAGCATCAAATAATTTTCGTTTCCACATTTATGTTGAACAAAAATGTCCATTTGAACAGCTTTTATGCAAAATGTTGTTAAATGCAATTTGACAGACATTGTTGATCTTGGCAGGTATCAGTTTATTATGTTATGTTATGTTTATGAATGGCAGTGGCATGGCCCACCCTACTCACTGTACCTTGCACATGTTTAAACTAAAAACAAGAATATATAAACCTGTGTGTTTTGAATGTCTTAGTATTGAATGCACAATAGTACATTTATACATGGCACTATAGGACCAGTTTAATATAAAACACAATTTTATATAATATATATAAGTAGGGGGTCCCCGCTCCATCTCTCCATCAGTTTGGGGGTCCTTGGCCTGGAAAACGTGAAGACCCCTGACTTAATCTATTACTTACCAGGACACAACGAATTACCACCACATTATGTTTGCTTCTTGATGATGCTAGTTTTTTACGAGTAGTAGTGCAATTCGATGTCGGTTTTTGGTATTACCATAATTACGATAGCACTTGAAGGCAGCATTATTCGGATCTTTTTTGTCCGTTAGGTGTGATGAAAACAGAAGAGTGTCACTTTGCTGAAGCGTGTGCCAGGCAGTTTCTTGACGTCGCTAATCGGTGGGGGATTGCTGAACAAATCAGCACTGTTGGAACAGACAGTGCTCCTAATATGGTGGCAGCAGGGAGGATACTGCCATTTGAACATTTGCCTTGTGTGGCGCATGTTGTACAGAAGCTATTGTAATGTCACTTCAGGCGGGTGGTTTTGATGGTGCACTGGCCAGTGCCGCAAAGTGGTCGGACATTTCAAACACAGTCCAGCCAACTCAGATGAGCTGAATGTCCAGCAAGCCTCCCTTGGACAAGTTCAGGAGCCACTCATGCAAGATGCCCAACACGGTGGAATTCCACCCTTGAGATGATCAGCGCATGAGACGCAACAAAGATGCACTGCACACAACGCTGTCTCAGCAGAAGCACAATCTGGCCCTCCACAAATGCTGATTAATGAGAAGTTGGCAAAGCTAGAGAAACTGCTGGAGCCATGCAGGGTATGGTCTACAAAGATAGCGTGTTCATGAATTAGCATAAAAGTTATTTTTAAATGTCACTTTTTATTCAATAAACACTTGCCCTTATTTATGTGATTAAGAACTTTAAAAAAAAATGTGTAATCTAAGTTAAATGAATCAGTCATTAATTTTTTTACTCTGTTTATGTCTGTCTGTCTGTCTGTGTAGGTATATCACTGATCTCCTTGGTGGGGATAAGTATGTATCCTGCTCTGCGGTTCGACCTGCCCTGTGCCACCTCCAGCACGCGATGAAGATCTCTGATGATGAGTCCTGCCTATTTTACGATTCAAGGCTGCCTTCACCAAGGACCTCAACCAGCGGAGGGAGAAAATAAACCTGGAATGGCTTAAGGTATGTCAGACTGACCAGAAGATACTGCATTGTTTGACCATTATAGACTGTTAAGCCAGCAGATCCGTCAATGAATAGATGAATGAGTCATGAGGAATATGGAGGTTAGATTTGGAAAATGAAATTACAATCAATCAATAATTATTATTTTTATTCATCAAAGGTGGCGACTGCTCTAGATCCACGATTTAAGGACCTCAAGTGCTTGCCCAGAGCAGAGAGGAAGCCAGTGTGGGCACAGCTAAGGGAGTTGGTGAAGGGAGAAGAACCTGCTCTGCAGCCACTCAGGGAGGAGACCCTGAGCCACCCAAGAAGAAAACAGCCCTGCTACTGATGGGATCAGACTCAGACTCAGATGAGGAGACCACAGAAGACAAAACTGTGGAGAGGTACAAGGTAGAGCCAGTGCCAGTCTAGATCTGTGTCCACTGAAGTGGTGGTCAGAGCACACTGCTGTCTATGGTAAGATGGCCCACATTGCCCGTAAATACTTGGGGACTCCTGCCACAACTGTCCCAGGCGAGAGACTTTTTTCTGTAGCAGGCCATATTGTGCAGAGAGGAGATCTAGTTTGTCACCAGAAAATGTCACAAGCTGGTCTGCCTGAGTGACTGGTGGAAGGAGAAATGGAGCTTGGACTGATGGACACAAATCTAGTGACTGTAATCACTTCATCACGACCTATTATGTTCAGTTCAAAATTAATGTTAAACAGAATAAACAGTTAGTAGGCACAAGTTCTTCTTATTGAACATGATTTATTTTCATCATCATTTATTATAATAGAACTGCCTTTCTCAATCAGTTTGTGATGCATTTTGGAAACAGGAGATGAGCCCCTGGTCTAATAAACCCGTTCTCAAAGACTTCCTTTTAGTCATTATTTGGGTTGCACACATATTCTGCATGCCTTTGTGAGAATTAAAATTACCCATTTTAATCTAGATTAATCTAGATTAATTTGAAGATTACAGTGAGATTAATCTAGATTAAAAAAATTAATCTATGCCCACCTCTAATATATATATATATATATATATATATATATATATTTTTTTTTTTTTCTTTTTTAGGTAAGACCCTAAAAAGTAGTTCAAATTTAATACTGTAAAACAGGGGTGAGGCTGCAGTAAAGCATAAAACCTTTTTTAATCATTGATTTTTATACCATACTTACACCTGTTCCAACTCAGCTAAGAGTGTTGAAGCAGGTGTTTGAGTGTCATTCCTTCATTTTTGTGCACCCCCCAACGCAAGTGCACAAAATGACACAAAAATATACACAACAATAACAAAACAACAAAAATACACAAAGCAAAGAAACACACACAAAAAACAGTTTTGTTCTTGAATGTTATTGATGATCAGATGATGACGACATTGACTTTTAAAATGTGGTCCTCTGATCACATAACATTTGTCTGCAGTCCTTGCTGTGATAAAACGTGTCTATCTCTGGCACTAAAAAGGTGGCACATGATCCAGACCAATCATCAATCAGCTCAGCCAATCAGAGAACATACAGTGTGATCCACTCTGCCTCCTGAGCCAAGACCATCAACAGTAACATTTCCTGCTTCCCAGAGCGCCCACAGGGAATTGTGTCCTTCTTGTGCAGGAAGTAGAGGATGCTGCTGAGGAAGACCAGCAGCATCAGACACAGAATGATCACCATGGTGATCGCCCACTGCCCTCAACTACAGAAAGACAGAGACACAACACACACACACACACACACACACACACACACACACACACACACACACAGACACACACACACACACACACACACACACACACACACACACACACACACACACACACACACACACACACACACACACACACACACACACACACAGGTCTTGTTGTGTCTTTAGATACACTAAAAGTACATTTTGCTGGATTTACACATTGGACAAACTTTTTCTCACATTATAGCTCCATAACACAAACTTCAAACACATCACTAAATAAATACATTTTAATTTAACCAAATCATTTTCTTTTATTCAGATATATTTCACACAAAGACATTTTGCACATTATTGCTGTCAATCGCGTGTTTTGGCTCCGGGCCATTCTGTTTCCACCAACATAGCTCCAGCTCTCGGAGCCAAAAACCGGGGCTACGCTGGCCCTGCATAGCATCTGGTCTACAGGCCAGCTCTGAAGTGGGCGGGAGGAAGGGACCCTCCGAAGGCGGGGCTATAAATGTCTTGCAAGAAACGAAGGTCAGCTATTTTCTTTCGACTCGACTGGAGTTCATACCGCGTGATACCCAGAAAAGCCGAAATGGATAGTAAACATCTTAAGCAGCAATGGTCCGAGGCGGAAGGAAACACAGAGCTTTGTGGCGCTGTGAGTAACGAGGAGGTACAGGAGAAGCTCAACTCTGCCACGCGGAACAAGCCGATCTTTGAGGGTCCTGCAGCGGGAGATGGCGGCCTCCCGGGTACACCCGTACAGTCGACCAACTTTTAAATAAGTTGATGAAACTCAATGGCAAAATGGCCACAACGGAAGTGTTTTCCGACGGACCGGTATTACAGACGGACACGTTTCTGGCGGATGTTTTTAACCCACCAGAACAGAGAAGAACAAGAAGAAGACATCGAAAGCGTATGAAAGTAAGTGAAAGTTGATGAGGATACTCTTATATTTTTCATAATCAGTCAATCATATCATAATACCGTCCGTCGGAAACACTGCCGTTGTGGCCGGTTTGCATTTGTGTTCGTTTCTGTAAATGCATTCCCCTGACACTTCCCAGCCACCGTACATTACTACCACTCCTTCCTTGTGAATGATATGGTTTTTATTAATTTTGCTGTGATCACATTGACCCACATATGGTAATTGGTGTCTAGGTCTGCATCAGCTGGATTATGTTTAGAATTTCTTTAAACCCGACATTCAAGTGTTCCGTACTTTACATTCACAGATGTATATTATAGTAATAATATATGTACATACCGGTTCAGTTAAAAATGTAGTTGTAGCTTACAGTACAATCACAAATCTATGGTAACCAGATTTTCTTTCTCAGAAATTAGTTTTAGATGTTGTTATACTGTCACATATACAACTAAACAATATGCACCAGCTCAGATATATTGTCACTATTGTTTTTTATATGTATATAATGTTATTGCTCTTACTTTTTTATTCTGTCACTCTTTATTCCTGTACTCTAATCTTTAAGGCCCTGATGGAAAGCTTAAATGTTTGTTACAACATATAGCAAATGTAATTTTAGTGTCTTTGCATTTTATTTGTGGACATTTCAGGCGGTGAAGTCCCAACCCCTTTGTTGATTAAAACAGTATTGGATTGTCATTTTAAATGTATTGAAAAACAAACATTACCCTTTATTATTATTCTTTATTTCAGATGAACAAGACAATTACATTCATGTTAAAGTGTCTTTAACTTTGATTTAAAAATGTTCACATTGGATGCTGATTTCAGCTCTGCTGAGACCAAGTCCCACCTCTTGGTCTCTGATACCCTTAAAGTCATGTCTCAACCTTCGTTATTCTGCTCTGAGTCTGGGATCAACAACACCTTGTTTTGCCGTCGCTTGCCAAACGCCGTCTTACTGATGTTTAGATTCTTTCTAAGACATAGAGGCCTTTGACTACAGAACTAACAGCTGGATCACAGTTCACACTCATCCCAGTCTGGAGGATTCCATGACTCACTTACACTGCTACAGCACTGTCTTCCTTGGTAGCTGCTTCTACATTGTGGGTAGTTGGTTTAAGTTGGACCGACCCCTGTATCAGAGTGTGGAGGTTTAACCTAGTCACACACACTTGGCAGGAGATGTCACCAATGCAGGAGTCACGGTACTTAATGAGTGTTACCGTGCTAAAGGGATGCATCTACGCTATGGGAGGCTACAGGGATGATGATGGTACCTCACTAAGAACTGTTGAACGCTACCAGCCCAACATCAACCAGTGGACGTTCATTGCATCAATGAATGAATGAAGGGAGGATCAAGGGCCAGCTGCACCACACTGAACAACAAGATTTACATATGTGGAGGATGTAGTAAATAGAGTACTGAATACTGCTGAGTATTACAACCCAGACACCAACCAGTGGACACTGATCACTCCCATGGGAACACCTCAGTGTGGACTTGGAGTCGTTGCATATATGGGCCACATTTATGCAGTTGGAGGCAGAGATGGATTCAGAGATCTGAGGTCTGCTGAGGCTTACGACCCAGTGACCAACACCTGGTACGATGTCCCTGAAATGGTCCACAAACACAGTTACTTTGACATTGCAGTGATGAACAAGAAGATCTTTGTTGTTTCGTGTAGCTCAAGAATAATTGTTGAGTGCTATGACTACACTACAAATACTTGGTCTGTGGTATTTTCTGGTAAGGACCACTACTATGATGATTGGGTGAGATGCTGTGTGATTTCTGGACTTCCCAACATGGCTGAGTACTGTTCCCCTCGTGAACCCATCATACTGAGATGGAGCAAATGTAATTTTCCATGATCCTAACTGGGAGTGTAACCTGCTCTGACCAGGTCTGTGTGTATCAATAAAAGTGTTTAAAGACATTAGAAGAACTAATGTGTGAATAAATGGATCAGTTCATGTCCCAGCTCAGATGGGATGGTTTAATCAGCCTGGATCAACCTGAGTTGGTGATGATCTAAAAAAAAAATACAAAATTTTAGTGGTGACAACATATAGCAGACTTAATTAAAATTAATGTAGTGGTTAGCATGTATTTATTTTAAAAATCAAGACAAAACAATGCAATTCTGTGACACAGCAAACTATTGAAAAAAATAGAATCCATTTTAACGTTTAGAATAATGCACTATAATACAATATAACACCTAAAGGTATTGTGCAATTGTTTCGAGGGAACAATAACAACATGGTGCAAAATCCAAAAGCGATGCAGAACACTGCAATCAACTGTTAAAATATAAAAGTTTCAGTACAAGGACATTCTACTTTCCTGTTTGGTTTTACTAGTCAGTAACACAAATCTTAAAATCAAAGAACACAATATGCAAACAACACCATAGAATTACATAGAATAGCACAAGATGTAAAATAAAATCAGTAAAATATGGGCAGAAGATTAGCAGGTATAGTTACAGATTTGTAATATTAATATTAAATTATGAGAAAACATGTACAGTAATTGTAAAGGGTGTGTTTAATGTTTATTGTACCTTTTAAATTATTAATAAAATAAAAATTGGGGGTTGCAATTTGGCGATGCAGCTCATCCATTGCCTTGGACACAATTCTGTTCAGTTATTACCACTGAGCAGGCTTAATACAGGGCAGACTGCACAGACAGAAGCCCAGAGTACCGAGGACGGAAGTCAAAAAGCTGACATTTCCAGTGTCTTTGAAGCAGGGATATGCAAAGAGTTTCATATGTCAGTCTTCTTCCTTTGTAATATCTGCATCAATGAAAGCCTGCCTTGCCTTGAACTCAAGGTCCAAAATTTGGGCAAAATCGCCTTGGTTGGGTTTTGTGTTGGGATTCTTGTACATTTTGCTCAATGTTTTGTAGTGACTCACCTGCATCCTCAGACTATAAAATAAGACGGTGAGGCAAAGACGTTTCCATGGAAACACTATTACACTAGCATCAGAGATGATAAATCATAGTTAGTGGCATGTGTATGAATAAAATATAATGCACAATTATATTAGAAAGTCATTACTTACTTCCCCCACTAGGTTTGACAAAACCAGAAAACAGTTATCATAAAGAGTGTAAGGTACACCTATCAGAGGTCAAACTTCACTTCACCTAAAGTCTAAAAAACAATAACAGTTTGAGTAGAGCAGTGTTTTCTTAATGGACTTTCAGATTTTTTTTAAGAATGGTCAATTACCTATTTCATTTGATCAGCTTAATGTTTTACTTAGGAAATTATAAAAATGTGTTT
Organism: Gouania willdenowi; assembly: GCF_900634775.1. Taxonomy (NCBI): domain Eukaryota; kingdom Metazoa; phylum Chordata; class Actinopteri; order Blenniiformes; family Gobiesocidae; genus Gouania; species Gouania willdenowi. Next base: position 173,628 of record NW_021144981.1, on the reverse strand, counting down.
GATATTCATCATGTGGAATATGACTGTGTCAGCTGATTTAAGTGGAGACGCTTTTCCTGGGGAAAATAATGAAATCATTTGTAAACACATAAGCAAAATAACAGGAAAACACAGGTCATTATCCAACATTGTGTGCATTACAATGTACTCTGGCACATGAGACAGAGGCAAATATAGTCTCAGTACAGGTTTAAATGTTTTTAGATGTACACAAATCAGAACTATGACAGAATTGTTCCCACTTTTAGCACAAACCTCCATTTAAACTGTCCTCGCTGAGGTCATCATTGCTCTCAATAATGATGGTTTGACTGCTTGTGTCACCACTTCTGTCACCATCAGTGTCATTGTCTGTGTTTGTTTGAGCAGAAGAAACACTTCTTAACACACCATCGTTGTGGCGTGGAGCCCGTGCCTCTTCCTCAGGGACCTCATTTTTGGAGTCCCTTTTACATTTTGGTGTAGATGGTCAACTATGGTGAAATATTATTAATAACACACACACACACATATCAAAGAACGCAGAATCTGTCACGCCATCCACCAATCAGGAGCCAGCAAGGAAATCAGTGTGAATTTCACTGTGACATCATCACACACGCTGATGACATCAGGAGCTGGTCGCACATCAAAGGACTCAGCAGCACATTGAGTATTCTTTAATGAGGGACAACCTTCTGAGAGAGACACTATAACCCACAAACTCCTTGGACTCAGTGAATTTACTTATCTCTGTCATCTGACAACAGTTATATTTTTGATCTAATGATAGAAGTGCATCAGTTCAATGTAAAGAGTCTGGAACAAACATGCTTTGAAGCTCTGAAGGATCACTCTGTCCAGAAAAATGCATTGGGCTGTGGCAGTTTACTAAAGTCTGGTATATTCCCATTTTGTTTCAACTGAAGTATGAGGCCTTTCACTTTATCTGTGAGAATTTTGAGGAGTTTCACTCTGTGAAGAGTTTTTGCAGCTTGCGGAGCAGGAGCTGGCTGATATCCTGGGTCAGGATGACCTTACTGTGACCCAGGAGAGCACAGTTTATCAAAGTGTTTTAAGATGGATAAACCACATGCCTGAGGAACGACAGGGAGCCATTTCTACTCTGTTACCAAAGGTACGACTGGGTCTGATGGACAAAAGTTACATCACAGACAATGTGCTTAATAATGATGTGGTAAAAACAAACCCTGAGTCCCACCTCTTGGTCTCTGATACCCTTAAAGTCATGTCTCAACCTTCGTTACTCTGCTCTGGTCTGGGATCAGCAACACCTTGTTTTGCCGTCGCTTGCCAAACGTCTTACTGATGTTTAGATTCTTTTCTAAGATCTAGAGGCCTTTGACTACAGAACTAACAGCTGGATCACAGTTCAGACTCATCCTCGTCTGGAAATTCCATGACTCACTTACTATTCTACAGCACTGTCTTCCTTGGTAGATGCTTCTACATTGTGGGTTGGTTTCAGTTGGACCGACCCCTGTATCAGAGTGTGGAGGTATAACCTAGTCACACACACTTGGCAGATGTCACCAATGCAGGAGCCACGGTACTTAATGAGTGTTACTGTGCTAAAGGGATCATCTACGCTATGGGGGCTACAGGGATGATGATGGTACCTTACTCAGAACTGCTGAACGCTACCAGCCCAACATCAACCAGTGGACGTTCATTGCATCAATGAATGAAGGGAGGTTCTGCGCCAGCTGCTCCACACTGAACAACAAGATTTACATATGTGGAGGATGGAGTAGCTATAGAGTACTGAATACTGCTGAGTATTACAACCCAGACACCAACCAGTGGACACTGATCACTCCTATGGGAACACCTCGCCATGACTTGGGTCGTTGCATATATGGGCCACATTTTTGCAGTTGGAGGAAGCGATGGGTCAGAGATCTGAGGTCTGCTGAGGCTTATGACCCAGTGACCAACACCTGGTACGATGTCCCTGAAATGGTCCACACACACTTTGACATTGCAGTGATGAACAAGAGATCTTTGTTGTTTCTTGTACACAGGAAACAGAATTGTTGAGTGCTATGACTACACTACAAATACTTGGTCTGTGGTATTTTCTGGCATGACCACAGCGAATGATTGGGTAATGCTGTGTGATTTCTGGACTTCCCAACATGGCTGAGTACTGTTCACCTCATAAACCCATCATACCCAGGACACAGGTCTAAAAAAAGTCTAAACTAGATACTGAGATGGAAAAAATGTTATTTTCCATGATCCTAACTGGGAGTGTAACCTGCTCTGACCAGGTCTGTGTGTATCAATAAAAGTGTTTAAAGACATTAGAAGAACTAATGTGTGAATAAATGGATCAGTTCATGTCCCAGCTCAGATGGGATGGTTTTAATCAGCCTGAGTTACAAAATAAAATACTAATTTTAGTGGACAACATATAGCAACGTGTAGATGTACTGAATTTAATTATAATTAATGTAGTGGTTAGCACATATTTATTTTATATATCAAGACAAAACAATGCAATTCTGTGACACAACAAACCATTGAAAAAAATAGAACCTAATTTAACATTTAGAATAATGCACTGTAATACAATATAACACTTACAGGTATAGTGTAATTGTCTCGAGGGAACAATAACAACAATGGTGCAAAATCCAAAAGCATTTGTAATATTAATATTCAATTAAGAGAAAACATGTACAGTAATTGTAAAGGGTGTGTTTAATGTTTATTGTACCTTTTAAATTATTAATAAAAATAAAAATTGGGGGTTGCAATTTGGCGATGCAGCTCATCCATTGCCTTGGACACAATTCTGTTCAGTTATTACCACTGAGCAGGCTTAATACAGGGCAGACTGCACAGACAAAAACACAAGTACCAAGACGGAAGTCAAAAAGCTGACATTTCCAGTGTCTTTGAAGCAGGGATATGCATCAAAGAGTTCATAGGTCAGCCTTCTTCCTTTGTAATATCTGCATCAATGAACTCAAACTCAAGGTCCAAAATTTGGGCAAAATCGCCTTGGTTGGGTTTTGTGTTGGGATTCTTGTACATTTTGCTCAATGTTTTGTAGTGACTCACCTGCATCCTCAGACTATAAAATAAGACGGTGAGGCAAAGACGTTTCCATGGAAACACTATTACACTAGCATCAGAGAAGAGAAATCATAGTTAGTGGCATGTGTATGAATAAAATATAATGCACAATTATATTAGAAAGTCATTACTTACTTCCCCCACTAGGTTTGACAAAACCAGAAAACAGTAATCATAAAGAGTGTAAGGTACACCTATCAGAGGTCAAACTTCACTTCACCTAAAGTCTAAAAAACAATAACAGTTTGAGTAGAGCAGTGTTTTCTTAATGGACTTTCAGATTTTTTTTAGGAATGGTCAATTACCTATTTCATTTGATCAGCTCAATGTTTTACTTAGGAAATTCTAAAAATTGTTTGATATTGATTATGTGGAAAATGACTGTGTCAGCTGATTTAAGTGGAGACGCTTTTTCTGGGGAAAATAATGAAATCATTTGTAAACATAAGCAAAATAACAGGAAAACACAGGTCATTATCCAACATTGTTTGCATTACAATGTACTCTGGCACATGAGACAGAGGAAATATAGTCTCAGTACAGGTTTAAATTTTTTAGATGTACACAAATCAGAACTATGACAGAATTGTTCCCACTTTTAGCACAAACCTCCATTTAAACTGTCCTCGCTGAGGTCATCATTGCTCTCAATAATTATGGTTGAACTGCTTGTGTCACCACTTCTGTCACCATCAGTGTCATTGTCTGTGTTGTTTGAGCAGAAGAAACTCTTCTTTAACACCATCGTTGTGGCGTGGAGCCCTGCCTCTTCCTCAGGGACCTCATATTTTGGAGTCACTTGTACATTTTGGTGTAGATGTCAACTATGGTGAAATAATTAATAATAATAACAGTAATAAGTGGTTTTTCTTGTTCCACGGCAATTAAGCAAGGCATTTTTTGCATACAGGGACAGGCAACATCCAGCTAACAGTGTGCAACATTAATGTGATCAAAGCTACCAATACAGACGCTAACTTCGCTTAATAATCACCAAATATGAATGAAAAACATGAATTACCCTCCAACACTGACAGTACGGTGTTGTCAAAATCTTCCATGCTGACAGAGTTCTCCTGCTCGCTGAAGCCTTAACACGTAGTACCTGGTAAAGACCCACAGAGTGAGCTAGCTAGCTAAAGTTCACATTGGCTAACGTTAGCTAGCTTGTTTAGCAGCCCCTGTGGAGAACATGTGACAACATACATTTATTTGTTAATATTTCATATCAACAACTGTCCATCATTTATCTGGGGACATGTCTCATGTTGTAGGTGTTTATCACAGATGTTGATGATGACAGAGGCAGGGGGCTCCCACTTAAAACACTGTGGCCCAAGGCAGTGCTACCTTTACCTCAGTCACAGTGGGTGATATGGGGAAAAAAATCATATCACCATTTATTTTTTGTAAAAACACGATCAAAATACAATTTTTTTCATTAAAATCATTTAAACTATTTTAAAGTTATTTACCAATAAAACGAACCAATTCACCTACTTAAAATCATCACCCTAAATGGAAAAAAGGAATAAAAGATCATTTAAGACAAGGTCATTTTCAAATATTTTTTTTAAATTGTATGTAAGCAATTTATCAAACTGGTTCCAAGTACAATGAACATCAAACAAAAGATCTGACATGTTCTTATAGTCACACAGTCTTTTAACTATAGTGTTGTTTGCATGGGTTTTTTCCGGGTACTCCGGCTTCCTCCCACAATCCAAAAACATGACTATAAGATTGAATGGAGTCTCTAAATTGCCCATAGTAGTGAATGAGAGTGAGTGGTTGTCTGTCTGTGTTGCCCTGTGGGACTGGCGCCCTGTCCAGGGTGTACCCCCACCCAGCGCCCAATGATAGCCAGAGATGGCACCGGCAGACCCCCGCGACCCTGTAAAACAGGAATAAGTGGGTCTGAAAATGAATGAACTATAGTGTAGCATTAGCATCACTTGCTACATACCAAGGCATCATATCAGACTAGTGATTTCTATTTGTTATTGAGGTAACACACTCATTTAATAAAATCCTACTTTAAGCAGTGTTTGAACACCTCATTTTACACAGTTTAGAGTAGACAATCATATCCTTTACAAGATAAAACGTTACTGCTTTGGTTATGTAAGGTAGTGACCAAACTTCGTCACAAGGTGTCGCTGTGTGTCCCTTTTAAGAGTTAGGCTGTTCAAGTAGATTGTCCCTAACGGTGCGCCATAGTTTGGGTTGAGCCATTTTGTTTTATTGTTTGCCGTCATTTCCAAAGGTGAGCATGGGATATTGTTCTCTGTGTTAAGTATAAATGTTTTAAGTTAAAACAGCCACACGGTATAAGTTATGTGTTAATGTAAGATACTTATTTACTTATTTGTGTGTGTTTTGGATAGTTGTACTTGTTTTAGGTGGTAAAATAAACCACTTTTTCAGTTAGTTTTTAGCATGTGTTCAGAATAGCTTTTAATTTTACCCGAGGTTTTTTTATTTAAATTAATTCAGTGTATTACTAATTGTCACCATAAGTTTGTTGTTTTTTTAAAAGAAAATGTGCAGCACTTTATTTTTATTAATAGTTTTATATTTTATTTATTTTTGTATGTAATTTATGTTAAGCACAATAATTTTCGTTCACTCATTTTTTGTTTCATGGATTTGTTTGCCGTCATTTCCAAAGGTTAAAGAAAGTGGATGTGGAGCCGTTCTGTGGGCAGTTTAAAGCAAAATAAAAGCTCCTGGTCCTAGCCGCAAACTCCTGTCTCCAGTGGTTCGTCCTCCTGCATCGCACCCACCCCCAAATAACACCAAAAACACAACGCAGAGACTCAGGGTACTTAGGGAGGGCTGCCTTCACCGGTGGGGTTACATCTTTGGTGCCGTGACCCGATTTGTGGTATTTGAAGACCTGAAGGAGCAAAAGTTTTGCTAACTAAGTGGTTGGTGCCGCTAAAGTTTTTTCTACTGTTTGCATATTCTTTGAAGGTTGATACAGGTCCTTTGTTTCTGAGTTTAGATTGATTATTTGGAAGGTAAATAGTATCGTGTTTAACATTCCTATAAGGATTATATTTAATGTTTATTGTGAATATTGTGTCTTTGTTTAATTGAGTACATATTGATGTTTTGACACATTTTATATTTTGGGTTTTTTTTTTTTTTTTGTATATGATAGTAGGGATTAGCATAAACCAAGAAACACACACTTATTTTCAAAAAAAAAAAAAAAAAAAACGGAATTTAAGAGAAATTTACCATGTTTCATGACTCTCAATATTCACAGTTAGAGCAGAGGGGCCCAATTGCAGCAGCATCAGGCCCTCAGCCCACTCCTGAACCTGATATGGAACTGCAGCCATCAGTGAGGCCAAAGGTATCCAACCATCCTACCAGGCTCGCAGGCCCCCATCAGCAGTTCCACACTCCCACTCGTCAAGTCCTCGGGCACCCAAGCAACGTGGGACAAGGCTTGCAACGCACTCCATCACCCCCAGTGCTGATGCCCTACACTGATCTAAACACCCGGCCCAGCCTTAGTGCCAAGCGATCAGGTTAGTGTGTACGGACCTCCAGCTACCCTACACACCCCAAAGCCTCCCATATCCCACATATCCAGACAAACAAACTCTACAGCAGCAGCCCATGAGCAGCCCAGTCACAACTTCTTATGCGCCACAATTGGCCACTCCAAATCCTTAGGTCTTTGCCAACCATGCATATTCCACGCCCATGATCCAAGCTCCATGCCAAATTTCTTAACTCACCAAACCATGAACATTTTGAATAACCCCCCTGCACCAGAGCAGACCTCTCAGCTGCACACAACACAGGCTACTACCCACTACTCCCAGACCCCCTTGCACCTACCCGCCACCAGTACTGGGGGACACCACGCAACTTTCCCCACCCCTCTGAATGTAAACTACACAGCTTCTCCCAACAATCCTGCTCCAGTGTATCGACCAACGGCCATTGCAGACCCTCAAGTCCAAATAAATCCCAACTTCTACCCTCAACACCCATCTCACACCCAGCATCCACATAGACCGAGTTCCTTAGTTGGAGCTGTATCCCCCCCAAACCACCCACCAGCAGTCTATGGTGGCTTAGTGCAGACCCATCAGGTAAAAAACGTCCAGATTTTTACTGGTAATGCTGAGTGTAAGACTCTTGTGGAAGACTGGATTCATGACATGCAGTACCTCCTGGAAGCAATAGAGCTTCCAAGTCACTTACGCTTTTCCACTGTTGTACGTCACCTGAGTGGTGAGGCTCGAAAGCTTGTTCTGAACCTCCCTCCCCATAGCCAAACCCCTGAAAATGCGTTTGAAGAGCTGAGGGCCGAGTACGGCGATACGCATGGTTCCTTTGATCCGCTAGCTGACTTCTATGAGCGTTGCCAACGGCCAGGAGAGTCTGCTTGCTCATATGCTATAGCACTGGAGGCTACATTGCGAGCTGTAGAAGAGAGTCAATGTGGCGGCAGGCCTTTCCCTGATCGGGACAGCAAACTCATCAGGCAGTTTTTAAGAGGTCTCACCAGTGAGGAAGTATATTTGAGAATTTCACCAATGAAACCCCGACGACTGAGCTTTAGGAGCTGCAAGAAGAGCTCAGAAACCTGTCAAAAGAAAGCAAAAAGTTTCAGTCACAAAACCGATTAAAAAAAACCTATAACCAGGTTCATGTTGCATCGGAGGGCAGTTCAAACGTGAGGGTGGAAAAGGCAAAACATACAACAGAGTGGGCAGAGCTGACAGAGCTCGTTAAGAAATTAGCTCTCAACCAAGAGGAGCAGATGGCCAAGTTGACACACCTTGAATCGAGAATAGCTGCCCCTGCTTCTGTCCCCCTTCTGAGAGCTAGGCCGTCTTCTGGACCCACAGCCCAGACTTCAATTGTCACATGCTACCGATGTGGGGAGCAAGGACACGTAGCACGGGTTTGCAGAGCAGTGCTTCCCGATCCCAACCAAACATGGCCTCGCCAGCCCCCAAACATGAGCCGTGCAGATGAGAATGCACCCCACGCAGCTCAGCCTTTAAACGGCTAGAGCCCATGGTGATCGGGGCAACCATGGGTGAGCCACAAGCCCCCCCAGGGAAAGAGGACAGAGCAAATGATGGAAGAGAAGGCACACCACTGGTGGGGCCCAGAATCAGAATCAGAATCAGAATCAGAAATGTTTTATTTGCCATGTACAGTTTTAAGGACAGTACAAGGAATTTGACTTGGTGGTTGGTGCACAAAAACAAGCAACAAAAAGAAATAAAAGAAATAAAAACAAAACAACAAAGAACAACGAACAACCCAGCAACAATAATAATAATAATAATGATAAATATAAAGGATGAGGGATAAATAAAGAATAGATAGAGAATAAAGGATAAATAGGATAAATATAAATATATATATACAGTGCAGCAGATATCAAGCTGGTGGAGGTGGTGATCGGGTGGGGGGGGGGTCAGTGGGTGACTTGGGGTGTGTTCATGTGGATGGTGGCAGAGGGAAAGAAGCTGTTTTTGTGTCTGGAGGTTCTGGTCCTGATGGACCGAAACCTCCTACCAGCAGGGAGAGATTGAAACAGTTTATGACCGGGGTGGGAGGGGTCGGCCACAATCTTTCCTGCACGCCTCAAAATCCTGGAGGCGTACAGGTCCTGGAGGGAGGGCAGATTGCAGCCGATGACCTTCTCTGCAGAGTGGATGATACGCTGCAGTCTGGCCTTGTCCTTGGCCGTAGCTGCAGCGTACCAAATGGTGATGGAGGAGCAGAGGATGGACTGGATGATGGAGCTGTAGAAGTTCACCATCATCTTTGTTGGCAGACTGAACTTCTTCAGCTGCCGCAGAAAGTACATCCTCTGCTGAGCTTTTTGATAAGGGAGCTGATGTTCAGCTCCCACTTGAGGTCCTGAGTGATGATGGTCCCCAGGAAGCAGAAGTACTCTACAGAGCTCACTGTAGAGTCTCCCAGGGTGAGGGGGGTGAGGGGGCTGGGTTCTTCCTGAAGTCTGCTATCATCTCCACTGTCTTTAAAGCATTGAGCTCCAGGTTGTTCTGGCTGCACCAGGACCACCAGCCGACTGTCTTCCCCACCTGTAGTCAGACTCGTCTCCATCAGCGATGAGAACCGATGAGGTCGTGTCGTCTGCAAACTTCAGGAGTTTGACCGACTGGTGAGAGGAGGTGCAGCTGTTGGTGTACAGGGAGAAGAGCAGAGGAGAAAGAACACAGCCCTGAGGAGATCCAGTGGCTGATGGTCCGGGGAGCAGAGATGGTTTCTCCCAGCTTCACGTGCTGCTTCCTGTCAGACAGGAAGTCTGTGATCCACCTGCAGGTGGAGTCTGGCACGTTCAGCTGGGAAAGCTTGTCCTGAAGGAGAGCTGGGATTATTGTATTAAAAGCAGAGCTGAAGTCCACAAACAGGATCCTGGCGTAGGAGCCTGGGGAGTCCAGGTGCTGGAGGATGAAGTGGAGAGCCAGGTTTACAGCATCGTCTACGGACCTTGTTGGATCTATAGGCAAACTGCAGGGGGTCCAGGTGGGGGTCGGTGATGTCCTTGATGTGGGAGAGCATGAGGCGTTCAAAGGACTTCATGACCACAGATGTCAGAGCGATGGGTCTGTAGTCATTAAGTCCTGTGATCCTCAGCTTTTTAGGGACAGGAACGATGGTGGAGTCCTTAAAACAGGCTGGTACGGTGCATGTCTCCAGTGAGGTGTTAAAATGTCTGTGAACACTGGAGACAGCTGATCAGCACAGTGCTTTAAGGTAGAAGGAGAGGACAGAGTCCGGTCCCAAAGCCTTACGGGGGTTTTGTCTCCTGAAAGTCTATTCACATCTCTCTCTTTGATGGAGAAAGGTGTCTCTGTAGTAGGGGGGGAGGAGGGGGGGAAGATAGGGGAGAGAGCCTCTGTAGGCAGCTGGGGTGAACTGTAGCTTTGATGTGGGGGGTGAAGGTGTTGGAGTGAGGCTGGTCAGAGGTGTGAGGGGGGTTGGAGTCAGGTCTGTCCCATTGTCTGTCAAATCTACAATAGAAGTTATTCAGACTGTTGGCCAGGCAGAGGTCATTAGCAGCAGCAGGGGCTCTGGGCTTGTAGTTTGTAATTTGCCTGAGCCCTCTCCAGACAGAAGCCGAGTCATTTGCAGAGAACTGATATTGTAGCTTCTCTGAGTACAAACGTTTGGCTCTTCTCACCTCCTTTCTAAACGTGTACTTCGACTCTCTGTACCTGGCTCTGTCTCCACTCCTGAAAGCGACCTCTTTGTCTGCCCTCAGCCCTCTGAGCTTAGCTGTGAACCAGGGTTTGTCATTGTTATAACTCACCCTGGTCTTTGATGGAATGCAGCTGTCCTCACAGAAGCTGATGTAGGACGTCACAGCGTCTGTAAACTCATCCAGGAGAACTGTTCGCAGACCTGAAAACATCCCAGTCAGTACAGTCCAAACACTCCTGGAGTTTCTCCACTGCTTCACTGGTCCACTATTTAGATTCCTTCACCACAGGTTTTACAGAGCTTCAGCCTCTGTCTGTATGAAGGAATCAGATGGACCATCAAATGGTCCGATTGGCCCAGTGCAGCACGGGAAACGGCGTGATAAGCACTGCTTAGTGTGGTGTAACAGTGATCCAGTGTCTTCTCCTCTCTGGTCGGACATTTAATTAATTGTCTATATTTGGGGAGCTGGTGTGAGAGGTTACCTTTATTAAAGTCACCAAGCACAATGATAAAAGAGTCCGGGTAGGTCCGCTCCATGCACAGGATCTGGTCGGCGAGTGTGCGCTGTGCCTCGCGCACATCAGCTGACGGTGGGATGTACACACCAACCAGGATGAATGAAGCGAACTCACGGGGAGAATAGAAGGGTTTGCTGTTGATAATAAAGGATTCCAGGTGAGGAGAGCAGTGCTGGAGGATCACTATCACGTCGTTACACCAGTTACTGTTCACATAAAAGCAGATTCCCTCCACCTTTCTTCTTCCCGGTGAGCTCCGCGTCTCGGTCCGCTCTGTGAAGTTGGAAGCCGACCAACTGCAGCGCAGAGTCCGGTACCGCTCCACACAGCCACGTTTCCGTGAAGCACAGAACAGAAGATGAGGAGAAGTCTCTGTTTCTACCTAACAGCAGCTGGAGTTTCGTCCACTTTGTTACACAGTGAGCGCAGCTTAGAGAGGAATATCCCCGGTAAACGGTGTGCGCTGGCCGCGCTGGCGGAGGCGCACAAGCGCACCGGCTCTTTTTCCTCTCCTCCGGCGCTTCACTGCGTGAGCAAAGGTGAGCGCAACCTTGAGTAAAATGTCCAGTAAATCCACAGAGGGAAGCGATGAAAGTGGGAAATAAATCTCTCGGGGTTGTTGCCCTGACATTCAAGAGCTCTTCTCTTGAATAAGAGAAAGCCAGTTGCGGATTTACAACAAAAACAGACAAAAAAGTGCGGACCACACACCACAGCAGCCATCCGCGGCGCCATCTTTCAATAAGAAATGAAGGTGAAGTGGAAGTAAATGGCATGAAGTGCAAGGCGCTCATTGACTCTGGTTCCCAGGTGACCACTATCCCCCACACATACTGGCGCAACCACCCCACCCTGCATGGACAAATGTTACAGCCATCAGAAATATCTATAAAAGGTGCAGCAGGGCAGAGTGTTACCTACTATGGTGTCCTACCAATTTCCCTGAAAGTGCTGAGGAAAGAGTTCATGAGTGTGCCAGCTGTGGTTTCCCTGATTCAGAGTATCGCTCCACTGTTCCTCTCCTCGTGGGAACTAATGTCCTCCGTGCCTCCAGACACCATCTCCAAGCAATTTACGGCCAGCAGTTCCTCCACCGCGTAAGGGAGAGCCATCCAGAGTGGTACACTGCCCTTCGAGAGTTTGATAACACTGAGCATAATGAAACTGATGACCTGGTGGCCCCGTTGTGTACACTGGCCGTAAAATTTGTATTCCTGCGGGAAAGGGAGATGGGTTTATTGTGTAGGATTAAAGCAGGCCCACAAAGAAAGGCTAACACAGCACTACTTGAAGGTCACTCCTCCTGCGGCTCCCCCAAGACCTCCTTGTTGCCCAGGTGCTCGCGGATGTCAAGAACGGCACTGCCCCTGTCAGAGTGATGAACCTGTCACAACGTGCAATTACAATCAGACCGCACACACACTGGCCAATGCCTTTCTGGTAGAGAAGGTGGTGAATGTCATGATGAGGAGAGTAAAGAAGCGTGTCTGAGCCTGGACCAAGTGGTTAAAGGTTGTGAGGTGGACTTGAATGAGGCAGCAGTAGAGGATGAGCATCAGCGCTCCCTCCTTAAAGAACTGTTGGAGAGGAATGTAGCAGTCTTCTCCCAGCATTCAATGGACTATGGCCACACAAAGACAGTACAACACGAGATCCCTCTAGTTGACTCTAAGCCTTTTCGACTCCCCTACCGCAAGATCCCCCCATCGCAGTGGCAAGATGTGAGAAAGCTGTTAGTGGATATGGAATCAGCAGGAGCCATCAGACCCAGTAAGAGCCCATATGCCTCACCTGTGGTGGTTGTAGGCAAGAAGGATGGGTCATTGAGGTTGTGCATTGACTATCGCAAGCTAAATTCCTGCAGCGTAAGGGATGCTTTTTCCCCTGCCCAGAATAGAGGAAGCTCTGGAGGCTCTGGGACATGCAAAGTATTTCTCTACCCTTGATCTCACATGTGGTTATTGGCAGGTGGAGGTAACAGAGTGTGACAAGCACAAGACAAGCGTTCAGTACACCCATGGGGCTGTTCGAGGCCAACCGAATGCCTTTTGGACTGCAAAACGCACCCTCCACCTTTCAGAGACTCATGACCTGTTGCTTCGGTGATCTGAACTTCACACACCTCCTGATATACCTTGATGACATCATTGTATTCTCGGAGTCCTTTGAGGAACATTTGGAGAGGCTGCAGCTGGTGTTTGACCGACTTCAGGAGCATGGCTTGAAGTTGAAACCCTCAAAGTGCCAGCTTTTGAGACGAGAGGTACAGTACTTGGGTCACTTGGTATCTGCTGAGGATATCCGGACTGACCCAGAGAAGATCCGGAGAGTCAAAGACTGGGTGAGGCCAACAATCGGAAGGAAGTGTTGCAGTTCCTGGGTTTTGCTGGGTATTACAGGCGATATGTGGAGGGATACTCTGCCTTAGGCTGCCCCTTTGTACCGCCTCACTGCTGGAGACCCTAGAAAGAAGAAGAGAGGGGGTAAGAGGAGCCTGGATCCAGTCCCGCCTTTCTGTGGACAGCTGGTTGCGAAGAGGCTTTTCAGTCCATCAAAGGAAAACTCACGTCCGCACCAGTGCTGGGCTATCCTGATTTCAACTTGCCCTTTGTCCTTCAGACAGACGCTTCAGGTGAGGGGCTAGGTGCTGTGTTGGTGCAAGTCCAAGGAGGGGTAGAGAGGGTCATAGCATTTGCCAGCAGAGGGTTGAGTCCACCCGAAACCAGGTATCCTGCACATAAACTCTAGTTCCTGGCTTCTGAAATGGGCTGTGACGAATACGTTTTATGACCACCTCTATGGGCGGAGATTCACGGTTTTAACAGACAACAACCCCATGAAATACGTGATGTCTTCAGCAAAGCTGGATGCCACGGGCCAGCGGTGGGTGTCTCGACTGGCAGCTTTTGATTTTGAGGTCCAGTATCGAAGGGGACAGAGCAACGCAAACGCTGACGCCCTTTCCCGTATGTCCAACCAGGAGGTCACCCGGGTCCTCCAAACATGTCCACAACTAGTGGGGTCCAGTGAGCAGAGGCAACTAGACAACTCCTCGGACAGGAACAAACCTGCCTTGGAGAAAGTTGAGTCCGAACCATGTGAACCAAGTGAGCGATACAGGGACGTGGGGATGCAGTCGCTGCCGGCAAAGATAAAACAGGAGATCCGTGCGAGCAGAAAGAGGATCCTGTCATTGGACCTGTCTTACACTGTAAGAGTCTGAACCAGAAGCCTCGCCGCAGTGAGAGGGTCAGTGGGGGAGGGCAGGTGCGCCTTCTTTTAAAAGAGCGGAAGAGGTTAGTGGTCCAGGATGGCATCATGTATCGCCGCATCCAAGACACTCAAGGAGGGTAGTTGAGCAGCTAGTACTACCAAAGAAGCTACGTGCACCAGTCCAGACTGCCCTCCACAACGACTCCGGGCACTTAGGGGTTGAAAGAACAGTGCAGATGATAAGGGAGAGATTTTACTGGCCACAGATGTCCCAGGAAATCAAGGCTTGGTGTGAGCAGTGTGAGAGGTGCTGTCTCAGAAAGACTCCAACTGCAAGTGTCAGGGCGCCCCTGGTCAGTATACATAGCAATGCCCCTATGGAACTTCTGTGCGTGGACTTCTTGACTCTGGAGAAGTCAAAGGGTGGCATAGAAAATGTGCTCATCGTTACCGACCACTTCTCCCGCTATGCGCAGGCCTACCCAACAAAAGACCAAAAAGCCAGCACAGTGGCGAAGGTGCTGTGGAAAAACTTTTTCTGCCGGTTTGGGCTTCCCTGCGAAATTGCATGCAGACCAAGGGCGTAACTTTGAAAGTGCTGTTGTGAAGGAGCTGTGCAAGTGTACTGGAATCGTTAAGACCCACACCACTCCCTACCACCCGCAGGGAAATGGGACCACGGAACGGTTCAACCGCACCCTCATGAACATGCTAGGAACACTAGAACCCAGCCTGAAGCCAAGGTGGCATGAACATGTGGATGCGATGACTCATGCTTACAACTGTATGCGCCACGATTCCACTGGATATGCTGCGTACTACTTGATGTTTGGTAGGCATCCCAGGCTTCCCGTTGACCTGACCTTTGGGCTCAACTTGACTAGTGAGCCTTGTGAGTACAGTGAATATGTCCAGACACTGCGTGACTGTCTATCACAAGCTTACGCCCAAGCAAACGAGACATCTCGGCAGGCCAAGGGCGAACAGAAGAAATACAACGATCAGAAGGCAAAGAGTGAAGCTTTCAGCCCAGGAGACAGTCCTCGTTAAAGTGTGTCATGTGGAGGGATGGCAGAAACTGGCCGACAAGTGGGAGTCTCATCCATACATCGTGGTAAAGAAGCAGCCTAACATACCTGTATATGTGGTGCGAACAGAAGATGGCGGCACCGAGAGGGTGGTCCACCGCAATCTCCTTACACAATGCATGTTTCTTCCTGTAGAGCAGGCCTGTGATGCGACATGGGATGAAGATGAACAAGACTCGGGAGAGGACGGTGAGATGGAAGATTTAGAGAACACCGGAGAGGAAGCTGGCATAGTGGTGGGAGAAGAGGTTGAGTCAGATACAGCAGTGGACAGTTCAGAAGCAGTTTTGGAGAGTACTGTACCAGAGATAACGGGTGAACTCACCGAAACCGAGGAGAGGATGTGGAGGCAGAAGCAATGGCAACTGGAGCTGAGGTGACTGAAACAATCAGTAGAAATAACTTCTCCACCAAGCCAAGTAATTTAAGGAGGAACCCTCAGAGAAATCATCGTCCACCACAGAAACTGTGTTTGGAATTGCAAGTCAGTGATCTAGAGGCAGACCGTGAGAAGATAGAAAGAGGATGGGCTGTGTGGCAGAAGGCAAGACGCAAGAAGATGCGCAGCACACATGTTGCAACAGAGCGAGAGTAAACAGAGATAGGAGACACACAAACACATTGTCGTCTACATTAATTTAGTATTTTTGAGTTTAGTTGATGGTATTTTATTTCTTGTAGTCTGATGACTGGGACGCCATCAAGTAATGACGGGGTGGATGTAGGTAGTGACCAAACTTCGTCACAAGGTGTCGCTGTGTGTCCCTTTTAAGAGTTAGGCTGTTCAAGTAGATTGTCCCTAACGGTGCGCCATAGTTTGGGTTGAGCTGGGGCGCGGCGGCCATTTTGTTTTATTGTTTGCCGTCATTTCCAAAGGTGAGCATGGGCTATTGTCTCTGTGTTAAGTATAAATGTTTTAAGTTAAAACAGCCACACGGGCAGTATTTTTAAGTTATGTGTTAATGTAAGATACTTATTTACTTATTTGTGTGTGTTTTGGATAGTTGTACTTGTTTTATGTGGTAAGAATAAACCACTTTTTCAGTTAGTTTTTAGCATGTGTTCAGAATAGCTTTTAATTTTACCCGAGGTTTTTTTATTTAAATTAATTCAGTGTATTACTAATTGTCACCATAAGTTTGTTGTTTTTTTTTAAAAGAAAATGTGCAGCACTTTATTTTTATTAATAGATTTTTTATTTTATTTATTTTTGTATGTAATTTATGTTAAGCACAATAATTTTTGTTCACCTCATTTTTTGTTTCATGGATTTGTTTTGCCGTCATTTCCAAAGGTTAAAGAAAGTGGATGTGGAGCCGTTCTGTGGGCAGTTTAAAGCAAAATAAAAGCTCCTGGTCCTAGCCGCAAACTCCTGTCTCCGGTGGTTTGTCCTCCTGCATCGCACCCACCCCCAAATAACACCAAAAACACAACGCAGAGACTCAGGGTACTTAGGGAGGGCTGCCTTCACTGGTGGGGTTACAGTTACAGTAGGCCTGTGTGATATGGACCATATTCATATTTCTATATTTTCCTCAAAATGGCAATATGTGATATAAACCATTTATTTTTTCATCAATAGTTTAGTTTTTTAGACAAGTCAATTAACACTATAACACACACACACAATTATTTAAATATTTGTAATTTAAGATGTGTTAGGATCTTTTTTTAAGGAATTACTAAAAACTTTTTCTTGTTGATCATACGTTGATAGTTTTGAAATGACAATTAGAATAACTTTTGGATATCATACTTATAGATTTCATACTGTTTTCTTTCTCTTGATGATTAGAGTTGATAGACATAAATACAATCAAAAATCTGTTCCTTGTAAACTATATAAATATTAGTAGAGGCATAAATTAACATAACACCTGGTTACATTTCCTGTTTGTTCTAATTACTGTTTTATTCTAATGATTGATTTACTTTTCAGTTCTTTGGGTTATTTTCTGACTTTTTTATTCACTTACTTCTTAATAATCTCTGTCAGTTTGAATATTATGTTACAACTGTCGTGGATTCCCCAGGTAGAGATGTGAACGATGTAAAAGATGTAGTGTGGAAAAAAAGGATAATAATACAAAGTTTATTAACACAAGCAGAATCAAAAGAACAGGGCTGAGACAGAAGCCATGTGAGAGCCGCCGGGGTCAGATTTACTCTGAAGCAAGAACAGGAGAGAAGCGCTTAAATCTTTCACAAAGTTTTCAGACATCACATGATTACTTAACCACCCTTCTCTGGGACACAAAGAAAGGAAGCAACAGTTGTCCATTAAGGTGGTAAGACCCTCACATGACTATGAACAAAAGGCCGGAGTTAGATAGTTTATGGCCTGAAACTACAATTTGAGGAAGAGCAGGAAATGGGGACAGGATGTCCCCCCCTTAGTCACAAGGCATGTCACATGCAAACAGCAGGTCCACAGAGACAACTGCTAGGAATAGTAAACCCTATATGCTTAAGTCACAGAAAAAGGCTTATACTGAGCTTTTAGATGAAAAGGTATAGCATAAATGGATATCATGTTAAGCAGTTAATACACCTCACAACTGTGTAAAATATTGTCATTTACCTCTATTTATGTTCTAAAAATCTCACAACTAAAACCCTTATGTGTATTTATATCCTCAGATAGATAAATAAATATTTAGACATGGATAGAAATTATAACTTGAAATATTTAAAAAAATCATAATCAACCTTTGAAATGTATATAAATGTAGTTTTTTGTTCACAGGATACAGACATCACCAGCTGAGAACAGAAACCATTGTACCAAGTATTTGATTTAGTCTAGGACATGTGTAACATGTCCTAGACTAGATTTAGTCTAGGACATGTGTAACAAACACAGAGTAGCCACACCAAACGCCATATTTAAACCTATATTTATCCCCTTTTTTTGCCATATTTTTGCTCCTTTTAATGCATTTTGCTACATTACTCCCTCTTCCTGCCACTTCTCCATGAAATTTCAATGCCTTTTCTGCACATTTTTTTCAACTTTCAAGACATTTTGGGCACATATAAACCCTTGTCACCACTTACTTATGTTGACCAATTATTGTCACGTTTATCATCTTTTCACCATATTTCATGCTTATTTTGGCCAATTTAACCTCATTCACGATTTTCATGCCCATTATTTGCCAGTTCAAACTAATTGTTCCTAATTTTTTAAATTACATTACCCCTAATTTGCGAATATCAACCATTTTTTGTGATTTTAAAATCTCTTTTCAGCATCTTTTCCACAGTTTTTGGTCACTTTTAACCCATTTTATTTCTGATTAAAACAATGATTTACATCTTTAAGATGACTACAAACTACGGCGCAAATAATAACGAACAACCTGGATAACAGTAGATATTATTAAGATAAATAAATGTGGTTATCACAGATTCATAGAACAATGGACCATCATTTTACTGACTTTATCGATGCTCCCCAAACATCTCTCCCCTTTATTTCCCCTCATAGATGACCCTGTCTCCACATGACTGTTCTTCAATGTTCATGCCTGTGATCAACCACCTTCAGGTACAGTGGGGGTCCCCGGTCTCTGGAACCTTTATTTTTGAGGGTCATTGGCTGAAAAGTTTGAGAACTTTTCTTTACAACATTGTAGATGTAGATCATTAGGTTGAGGTTGATCAGCATTAAAACATCTACTGACGTCTGTAGTAAAGTTCACTGAATACAAACCTGTGGATAATATAAAGGAGGAGATGATCATTTAAATAAATCCACTTTTAAGGCTCGATTATTGTTTTATATTGTTATACAGTTACAGTTCAATCTGTAGATCACACATCTTTGAAGGTATGATGGTGCAGTGAAGTGTGACACAGCTCTTGGAAACGATGGGTCGGGGGTTCGCGTCCCACTACAGTTTTTGGTTATGACATTTATTAGGACGTTGAGATGACTCTACCGACAATATTACATTAAAAATCAATATAAATTATGTGATGTGAAGCAGCATTTACTGTCTTTATATCCAGTGTAACAGGAGGACTCTCTATGCAGACATCCTATGCTGCTGACACGTCTCCTCAGACACATTTTATTCATATTATTCACCGCTCGTCACGTCACTGAAGCAATAAAGTGATGAAGCGACCAAAATATGTGACTAATTACGGGTGATTTAAGCCACTATAGTCACTGAAGAATGAACACACCTTTAGAACAGGGTCATATTCATCAAACACCGACTTATTTTACCCATTAGGGTGAATAAATCACTCTGTTCCGTTTGGTTTGTCATGGCAGTTTGAGTAATCTCTGATCCATTGATGATTGTTTTTTATCTTGCGCGTGCACGTAAGTAACCCAAGGTTTACATACTCAGGGTTGATTAACCCACTTCATACCAGCTGTAATAGAATCAGATAAACAGAGTTTCCCATCGTGGGGTATGTTGACCCAGAGTTTATGGATAAACTCAGAGTTTGTTAACCCTCCTTTATGGAACACCCCTCTGCTGAACAGCACACAGAGCTGTGTTTAACACTGACATGTGTCCCCTACTATTATTATTATTATTATTATTATTATTATTATTATTAAAGTGTCCAAGTCCTTTAACTTTGTCCACCTTTGGTGGTGCAGAGATTGTTGTTTTGACAGGTACTTGGTTGATAAAGGATATGAAAATAATTTGTTGGTGTTTCTGAATTATTTGCTCTTTAATCCAGAAAATAAACAGGGAATTGTGAATATAAAAAAAAACACTATTAAAATGTCCGGTAAAACTGAATACAGAAAACCCATTCACAAGAGCCCCAGGAGTAGTCGAAAAACTGTTTGCTTCTCCCTGATTAACCACACCTGTGCAATCACCATGGCAACATAAATAACCTGCATGACCCGCCCATCTACGGGTTAGGTAGATGCTAAACATATTATACTGAGGTAGCTCAGAAATGAATCATGGCTCCTACAATTATTATTGTTTGGATCTTTAATTCAAACCTCTGAAAAGGGTTGCCAGGCAATGTTACGATTTGTTAGTTTTTATTCAAACTTCATTGACCACAGACCACAGTTCAAGTAGTTTTCAACCAATATTTTAATCTTTAGATCGATTGGAGTTCAGAGTGATGCAAACGTCCAGATACACAGTGGGTGGGGCTTAAGGAGGGGGCGTAGTCTCACTGCCAGGGGGCAGATAAACGCTCACTAGGCCACCACCCCACAAACAGAGCCAAGGCTGGGTTTGTTGGTTCCACCCCCTTGGGATGAGGGGCCTCTGACTCCGCCCCCTCTGGGTGCTCCAGGGCGAGGACGAGCATCTCCGCGCTCAACTTCACGTGGCGAATGCGTCTTTTTCTCCTGGACATTCAGACGCACGTTGTCAAACAACTCAATAGGTCTGCTGCTGAGGATCTTCTGGACCGGCTCAGAATCGTTAAACACCACGAAACCAAAGTTTGGATGTTTTTCTCTGCTGATGATCTTGAAATCCAACACTGAGCCGAACTGTTCAAAGAATTCCATCAGTTCGGGCTTTTCCACGTCGTGAGGAATATTTCCTATGAACAGCTGATGAGCGTCAGGATAACGAACCATCCTTCGACCCTCAGACTCTCTGCTCTCAACTTCACGCAGCGAACGCGTCTTTTTCTCCTGGACATTCAGAAGCACGTTGTCAAACAACTCAATAGGTCTGCTGCTGAGGATCTTCTGGACCGGCTCAGAATCGTTAAACACCACGAAACCAAAGTTTGGATGTTTTTCTCTGCTGATGATCTTGAAATCCAACACTGAGCCGAACTGTTCAAAGAACTCCATCAGTTCGGGCTTTTCCACGTCGTGAGGAATATTTCCTACGAACAGCTGATGAGCGTCAGGATAACGAACAATCCTTCGACCTTCAGACTCTCTGCCCTCAACTTCACGCGGCGAACGCGTCTTTTTCTCCTGGACATTCAGACGCACGTTGTCAAACAACTCAATAGGTCTGCTGCTGAGGATCTTCTGGACCGGCTCAGAATCGTTAAAAACCACGAAACCAAAGTTTGGATGTTTTCCTCTGCTAATGATCTTGAAATCCAGGACTGAGCCGAACTGTTCAAAGAACTCCACCAGTTCGGTCTTTTCCACGTCGTGAGGAATATTTCCTACGAACAGCTGATGCGCGTCAGGATAACGAACAATCCTTCGACCCTTAGGTCTCTGAGGTCCCTGTGTGGAGCTCTGAGACTCACACTTTACCTGCACTCTGGGCTGTGTTGTGGGCGGGACTTTAACCTTGTGGAGGAGGATTCTTGACACTGGGACGGCTCCACAGGGTGGGAGGTACTTACTGGTAACGTACGCCCAGGAGAACGACCTGTTATTCTCAGGGGTGGGCTCCGGGAGGTCTGAGGAGCTTTTTTCTGTTATGTCCTCCAGCTCCTCCACGTCCTCCTCAGACTCTTCAGGAGGTTCAGAGTCAGAGTCCTGAAAGACCTCATCCTGGTACATGAAGACATCATTGTGGATATAGAATTTGTTTGAGGTGGTTCCCTCCGGAGCCAGGACCAAGGTCTGCGCAAACCTCCTCATGGGCTGCATGTTGTTAGACAGCTCCCCCATCACCTGCACCACCACGCCCTCGTTCAGCATGGAGTGGGCGTCCATGTGACAAATCTCAGTGTGACAGTCCTTGAAACTCAGCTCCATCACCCGCTTCTGGATCTCCAAATTTCCGTAAACAGCCCCTGCTGGTTTGCCTTTGGAGTCCAAACCTCCGTGAATGTACGACGAGTCCTTCCCATAGAACCTGTGCAGGTTCTCGGGCTCCTTGTTCAGTACGGTGTAATACTGTTGGACAAACACTCGCCCGACCACCTGGGCACTTGGCTTCTCCATCACAATTTCTTTGATCAGCTGAAGTCAACAGGCTGTGCGCTCTTGACGATGGTCCAAAGTATACGGTCCAAATATTTAGCACAGTGCCTGTAGTTCCACAGTAAGGCTTTGATGTTTACCCGTGGAACTTTTAAAACTTAGTAACCTTTTCACTGCTTTTGAGGCTTTGATGTCTACCCGTAGGACTTTTAGAACATGGCACTATCATCTTTTCAGTTACCAGGACTACCTGTCAACAGAGGTCTTCTAACTTATTCTGAGTTACCATGACTACCTGTCAACATCAGTTCTTTCCATTTTAACTCAGATTAATAATTCATATTGTGAAATATTAATTGTCCAGACCTATTAATTTTATGAAGTGACCTCGAACTGAACAATTATTATTATTATTATTATTATTATTATTATTATTATTATTATTATTATTATTATTATTATTATTATTATTATTATTATTTAATAGTATTATTACTACACTGCTATCATGTTACATGATCAATCACCTTATCAATCCATCACTATACAAGCAGCTCCAGGTCAATGGGCTCCTTTGGCTGCTTTACTACTGTAGATTTAATGCTGCAAAACCATCAGATTTAAGGGCTTCTTAAATATGAATTATAGTTCCATTGGTGTTCACAGGTGTATGATTGATACATGCTGTCTTGGTGCATTGGTTAATATTTATCATGCAGTACTGAGGGGGTGTGCAGTAGTGCATGATAGATCTACTTTTCTATGGCCTTCCTTTGTAAATGAGAACCTGTCATTATCACAGCCCCCAATGACCCTACTGACCTATTCTACACATATACTGGGATTCAATGCTATTGGTTTTTTTTACAGGTCATGATTTAAAACACACAACTGCTTTAGACCATAATCAGTATATAATAAGAAAAAGTAGATATAGTGTAAATGACCTTTTTCTTTAACAATAGGGCTGGGCGATTTGGACCAAAACTCATATCTTGATGTTTTTTTCCTCAAAAGGACATTATACGATATATATTTCAATATTCTAAAGTCAAAGTCTGACCAGAGAGACAATTCTGGGTTAAATTTGCTGATGAAAAATTCCACACAGGCACATTTATTAACAAACAGCTGCACAATATGTGCTACTTTGGGCTTATTCCTCCTCTAAGGGACAGCACGTGTGAGTGAGTTCTGTAGTGTGGCTTGTTTGGAGGAAGGTCTTTGTTAGGACACATTCAGTGATCAACAACAACTCCTAAAACGAGTATTTTAATACAAAATAACCTATAAAAATATATATGTATCTCAGCAATATGGATACATTGTAAAGAAGAACACTTTTTAATTGTACTCTATGAATAATATTAAATACTTGTTTGATGTGATTTTTACTGTGATTGAATAAATAAAAAGAAGTTACAAAAATATAGATATATATGGATATAGGCAATATTGTTTTTTTCTATATCGCCAAAAAAGAAACTCAATATATGTTGAATCACGATATATTGTCCAGCTCTATGTAACAATCACATTTATTGTCATTAACAATAAAATAAGGAGGCACTTTTACTTTACAGCCATGGGTTTGACACCCCTCTGTGTAGAGTTTGCATGCTCTCCTCATGCCTGTGCAGTATTTCTCTATTGGTACTGTAGCTTCTTCACATACTGTAGCTCAAAAACATGTACTGTATTAAATCCACAACACCTGTTTTTACTACATTTGACACTTTTTAAAATATTTCTGGCAGGCTGCTTTTAGACCCCAGACCATACATTTGACACTGGTGGTATAAAGTGTAATACCATAATGCTATTTTGAATGTTGCCGTTGCACTTTAATATTTCAATAAAAGCATTCTTACAATAGTTAAAGAAAAATGTTGTTATAATAATTGTAAAGCACTTATAATGTTTGAAAAGTGCTGTTATGATGTTTGAAAAGTGTTGTGATGTTTTAAGAAAAGCAATGTTTTATAATTGAAGAAAAGTACTGTTATAATATTTGAATAGCCTTCATTTTCCATTATGTACATATATGTACAGTAAGTTACACTGTTTGTTCAAAACATATTTTAAAACCTGTTCAGATGTGAACTTTAGTAAATAAATGTTTATTCTTCTGTTTTCCAGTTGTGTGACTTGTGATAAATCTATATTATCTGGTCATATTTATCAAATGAAATAAGCATCATTTACGTAATTATGAGTAATACAACTTGATACAATTGATTACATTTTAAGATTCAAATCTACATATATTTTTCATAACAGTAAATATTACAAATATATAAAATGTACTTCATATTTTCATGTTGGTGATATTTCTGTTTATGGAAAAACTTAATTAATTTTATTTCATTTGTTTGAGTAAATACAACATCAAAATGATATAGAACAAACAACATTGACTTAATATCTTCATTAATTTCAAGTTATGTACATTTTACTTGATAGTGGCATTAAGTTTAACTTAATATTAGTGAAATAAATTGTATTTTTCAGTGTGGGAGAATAGAGCCCACGTCATGTGTGGTGTGGGGGGCCAGCCAGCAACACAAGTTTCATGTCCCTTGATGAAAAAAACTGCATTTAATGTTGCTTTGGACCATAATCGTAAATGAACCATTATCTTGAACCCTTAAGTAGCTTACAGTAAAATAATTACATCAGTAAAGTGATTTTACAGCATGAAATGATTTTAATGCAAACGCTCATTGATACAATACCCCCCATACTCCAGTATCACTTTTCATTTTAAGACAATTGTACAAGAAATCTAAAATATCCACTTATCAACCACTTATTAAATACAATGATGTGATTAGAATCTGGTGGGAGGACCTTTATTAACATTGAAATGCTGTGAACATTCCTACTAGGACTGGGTGTCTCAATATATTTTCTCAAAATGTTGATAAATTATATAAATTTCAGTAATATTTCAAATGATGTATGACCAGAAAGACAATTCTGGATTAAATTTGCTGATCCAAAATGCTACACAGACACATTTATTAACAAACAACTGCACAATATGTGCTACTTTTGGCTTTTTCTCCTGTAAGAGACAGCACGTGTGAGTGAGTTCTGTAGTGTAGTTTGTTATGGTGAAGGTCTGGGTTAGAACACACTCATTAATCCATCTAACTGACATTTACATGTGTCTGAGAAATAAAAGCAGTGACTCATAAAACTAGTATTTTTATACAAAATACAAAATATATCTATTAATGCAATTTTCTAGTTTTCTATATCGCCAAAATAGAAAGTGATTTACGTGATTCTTTCCGCTGTGGTAGACGTTCAAATCTCAGTTACTAATTTAAAGGAATGTGTAACTGTGTCACATCCTGCTGCTCTTTAGGAAGATAAACCCTACATCACATTTTATAACATATTTACACCAGTTCTTTGTTGTTTCATCATAACGTCTTCATCCATCTCTCTTATGAGTTGTTTCCTGGTTTGTTGCCGCTGTCGGCACTAATTTAATTTAATTTAATTTAATTTAATTTAATTTAATCTCCAGGCCATTTCAGGTCACAGTTCTCTTCAGAGGCAGAGGAATGTTTTCTTTTACATTTAATTTTTAATTATTATTACATAAAAATATGGGATATTTACAGGAAAGAGGGGTAAAATACTGGAGTTTCGCGGCCAAAACTTGATACAAGAAAGTGGGAATAAACAAACCTTTTCTTTTTCTCTTTCTCATGGCCCGGCCCACCGGCCCAATCCCCGGTGTCCCCGGATGCCAGTCCACCCCTGCCAAGATGAGACTGTTTTCTTCCATCCATAACATTAGGAATACTCTCAGGTGATTGGATGTGAAGGGATTATTGTATTTCTTCAGCCTGTACTGTTAGTCTGACAGACTTACTGTTTGTAGGCTGTTCTCATTTTACAGGTGAAAAAAACACATGAAAATAGTGGTGGGAAGTTGTGACTGGGTCATAGATTATTGAAGCTCATCTGTGTTACCTGAAATAAGAGTCTCTGCAGAGTCTCCATCTTGTGGCTCACTTGGTGATGCTTTTCAGGTTGTTTTTAATGTTACTCAAAGCACTTTTGGGATTTTGAACATCCACAGTTTGTGATCTGTGAAGATCATCAGAGATGCAAAAACCAGACGAGCTTTTTAACCCAGACACTAACGTTGAAACTCTATCATCACTCTCTATTACAGTCCTAATCAAAGCCATAGTAGAGGCTGACATAATCTCAGCCTCTACCATGTCATCATGTCTACTTGGTTTAGATACATTTAGGTCATTCAGGGAATAAGCTGACTCATATGTTTTTCATTATATAGCTCCAAATAGCTGAAGCTGTGCATTTCTGCTGGTATTTACAGTGAGCTGAAGGAATGTTTCTAGTCTGTGTGTGTGTATATTAGACTGTAGTTTGCCCTGAAAGGAGCTCAGCTTTGTTAATAACTACATATTTTATTTATAACCTTGTCAACAATGAGGAAGCAAAGTGAAGTTAATCAGGAAACATGCAAGAGTTTTAATAAATAGATCAAAAGGACAAAATATACTAATTTAGTAAATATGAATGAAATAAATTTCAGTCAGGACTGCTTTAGTCAAAATAAATGATTTATTTACAATAAATGTGCATTAGGATTTGTATGGCGCCTTTGAGTGCTTTACATGGATATGCATACAATCATATATTTGGTGGTATGGGTCTGTTCTGGGACCTCCTTGTCCTTTCCATGAGCTTACATGGAAAGCCGGAGGCAGGGAGAGCACTCCTCCCTGACCTTCCCTGAGCCCTAGCTAAAGGCTAAAGCAAGGAGAGCGGTTTAGCAGAAACCCCCTGGAACAGATCACAGCATATGTTAATGATAAAAAAATGACACCCAGTTACTTGGATACATACTGACCAGGAGGAGTTGGGGCGGAGGTGGGTTGCGCAATGCTTGCTGAGGAGGTAAAAGGCAGCTGTCGCGGTTTAAGTCATGCTTCCTGTATGCTGTGACCAATAAGGGGCCAGTTTGTTGACTGAAGGTGTGGCTGGCTTGACGTCAGAGGCCTGCCTGAACTAACGCTATGCTCAATTAGTAAATGTCCCCATCCTATGATATGTAGTCAGGTAGTGTGGTTTGTTTAATTAGAAAATTTTTTTAGTTTAGTCCTGATGTAATTTTAATGCACTTTGAGAAGCTTTAGAAACTAAATTAGATGGAAAAAAAAAAAAAAAAAAAAGAAACCTTTATTGTGTACTGTAGAACTAACACATTGTTTTTATGTGAGGAAACCTGCACCTCAGTGTCTGTCTTGAGATATTGGAGATACTTTTTCAAAATTAATTGATAAATAAAGAGACATTACTGTTTGTCTTTCAGAGTACAGTCTGTGCAGAAACTGTAGTTTAACGTATATGACTCGTAGGAAGCATTAAAATGATGAATCTTTTCAGTGATGAACAAAATCTGCCTCCTGCAGCAGTCGAGAGTTTAGATCCTTTCTCTGTCGCACTCGTTTCCTCTTTCTTTGCACTTTAAATAAATAATGTGAATTTATTTAGGATAGATTCTCTTTTCTGTTTGTCTATTGAATAATCACTGAACAATTGGTAACAACTTCAGAGTTTTTGGAGACCAAAGTGCATGGGATAATTATTGAAATGTGGTGAAACGACCCTTGTGTTAACAATGACCTTCCTTCAGTGAAGGCCTTTTCTGGTAAAAACACTGACCACATCACAATTTCTGATGCATCCACTACGCTTTTAGAAATCCAACGTAAAAGTATTTGGGGAGGTGAAAAAGAATGTGTTCATCTGTGTGTTAATTTATTATTGACAAATATGAATCAATACTTATATTTCCAAAGATCAATTATGACATTCTGTGAAGCTCATTAACATTACAACAAAGCTGAGAATGTGAGTACAGTATCATTTAAATGTTTGGGGTTTAAAACTTTAAACTTGTGAAATATTAGATTTGCACAGTTTATTTATGATAAACTAATGTCAAATGTTTCAATTTTCTAAATAAATGTTGCTGGTCTCTCTTTAAAACTGATGAACATGATGTGTTAGAGCAGATATGAACAACTTTCATCAGAAATAAGGGTAAAAAAAGAAAAATCTATTTAGTTTATTTAGTTACTATCATGCTTAAAATGTAAATAATGTATATATAATAATTGCTCCACTATTTTTGAATCTGTCAAACACCTTTAATGGTTGGTTTTCTTTAACTCTATGACAAAGTTGTCTATGATGTATTTGCAAACACTCATCTCACGTCATATATTTAAATCCAGCTTCAGGTCGTCCAGTTTGTTTTCCAGGGAAAAGACATTAGAACACAGGATGGAAGGAAGCGGCGTTTTTTGAGGATTAGCTTTTAGCTTGGTTGCTAGCCCCGCTCAGCATCCCTGCTCCTGCTTCTGATCACACCGCTTATGTCTCCTCTGCTGGCGGACACCGCTGGTACGAGACTCCACTGCTTCACAGGCTGCTGGTTGTAGCTGGCTCCGTAGGAGGTCCAGATCTTCACATCTACCGGACTATAACTCTTTGTTTTGCCTAAATCTAAGATTTCCTGGTGGTCGTATTCTATTTTATAGTAACTACGCTGCAGGTTCACTGAGAAATGATTAGAGGTGACTGAGTTATCTGCTGATATATATCTGTTGCTAACGCGAGCCTCTACAGACGCAACCTGTAGAGATTTTATAGGATACATGGGGGGAAGCTGCCCCGTGTAGTTAGTACCACCTAACTCTACAAACTTCTAGAAGATTTAAGGTCTTCTGCTGTGTGTGGGCTTGGTGAAATCCAGGTAGCTGATGATATATGCCTGAGACGGCGTTGTTCAGGGACGACTTCTTCTTCCTGTGTTTTATGGCAGGTGGCACTCTCAGGGATGGCTCTGCTGTAAATAGACTTATACTCAAAAAGGTACTACAGGTTGGCCAGGCCAGCAATATTTATTAATGTTTATATAACTATATAATCTAAAAATAACAATATAAAACAACTCATATGGCATGACAGCTAAGGACATGTTTCTTAACACTCAAATTAAGATTTTAAGTATTTCAAACATATTTAAAAACTGAAAATGTACAATATTTCTATATATTGCACCTTTAATAAGGTTCCTCCTGTCAGGGTTTGGTGTAGGTGTGGACCTAAACACAGAGAAAGATGGAGGCAGAATGCAGGCGTAGCATTCCTGGAAACAGTCCATGTTTATTCCAAACTAAAAAAGTCAAAGGGCAGCACAAAGAAACCAGGGAACAAACACAGCAGGACATGAGGAAGGTAGACATTGACAATGAACCAGCAAACATTCAGTGTTCAAGCACTCAGCTAAATAGTAGAGGAGGCCTGATTGGGAACGGGCCACACCTGGGTGGAAACATGAGGGAGCTAATCAGTCACAAACCGAGCACACATACATCACTGGGGGGTGGAGCCACAAGCAGGAAACCCTGGAACACAGAGACAAGAGTTACAGTAGAAAACAGAATAAACAAAGACTCAGAACACAAGGATTAAACACAAACTAAACAGAAGCTGACACCTCCATCCTGTTTAAAATACTGATGATTCAGCAGAATGGCTTTGAGCCTGCTGGACACAAACAGCTTGGGTCAGTCCTTTTTTTACTGGTTACATGATGAATTATCAATGAAGAGAAACTGTTTCACTTTAATCTAATCCTCTATCATTAACCTTCTAAATGAATCCTTTAGAAATCATTTTTGAACGTTCTGACCAACAGTGTGCATTAGTTTGAGCTCTAATTCTCCCACTGATCAGTTGATGTCTCCACTACTGACCTGAGGGCCATTGTTGGGGTGTTGGGAAGCATCAGTAGACAGTCCCATGTCTGACGCTCACTGTTGTCATACAACACAAACTCTCTGATCTTGACTTTTACTCCACTGTTGAAGTCAGCAGACAGCTTCATGAATCTGACTGTGTGATTGTCCTCCATCCTCACCTGGTAACACAGAGAAACTATTAGGTCAGCACAATGTTTTAACTAAATATACAAAAACTCACCCATTCACAACATTGACAATCAGAAATTAAATGAAAACTAAAATAAATCAGAGGTCACCCAATTAACACACTTCTAGCAGGCTTAAAATACATATTGTTAAAGCTGCAGTATGTACTTTTTTTTTTTTTTTTTTTATGTTGCTTCATTTGGTCATAAATCTGGGGCGACCGTGGCTCAGGTGGTAGTGGGTCGTCTTCTGATCGAGAGGTTGGGGGTTCGATCCACTACCTGACTATGTGTTGAAGAGTCCTTGGGCAAGACACTGAACCCTAAGTTGCTCCCAGTGGTTGACTAGTGCCTTGCATGGCAGTCCTGTCCCACTGGTGTGTGAATGTGAGAGTAATTGGGTGAATGAGCTGATATGTAAAGCGCTTTGAGACTGTTTCAGTGTGGGGATAAAGCGCTATATAAATCAAGTCCATTTACCTTTTTTTACCATCCATCCTAACCTTTGATGACATAATTAAAAGTTTTCTGAGAGAACTCTGGACCTCTGCTCCTCATGGCTCTGTATCTGAGCTTTAGAAAAACAAGGGGTGAGACGCTACATTTCAGCCAATCAGAGATCTTTTTACTGAAGTAGATGCGTGTTCACATCCTTTCTGTAGTAAAAGTGCAATGGTGGACCTTTCAGCAGGAAAAGTGGCTATTACAGCGTTAGCACAGCTGTTACGCTCAGCCTAGGAGCCACTGAACGGCACATGAACACGTCATCCTCCACCAGCCTCAAGCAGCACGCCAACACATCTGTTTCAAACTGGGCTATTTATTTGAGCCACATAAGAAAAATAATAAGTACCAAACTGGGTTACGCAGAACCCACAAATAAAAGAACATAAGTTTCCAAGCCAACTGGGCCAAGTTGAACAAAACGTATCACCGTTTCGGTCTCGCTGTGAAGCTGTCAAACGGTCAGCTGTCAAAGGGCAGAAGGAAGTGCTGCGTGCTGGTTGGAGCATGGGTATAGGATGACCCGCCCTCTGAACCACCTCTGGCCACACCATACGTCATCTGGGTCTTTTTGTAGCCGCCCTCCACCGAAGCTCAGCCAATCCGAAGTGGACCCGTTATTCTCAGACCACGTAGGTTGGGCTGTTGATAGAGAGACACACCCCCCCCAGCGCACAACACAGAAACACAAGTAGCACACAAACAAACTGAAAGACGACAACAGTCGTAACACCCCCTTCCCTAAGAATTAAACACTCCCGAAGAGTTTAATTTAAAGAGGATCGAGAAAGAGCATCAGCCAACACATTTTCTGTGCCCTTCTTATGAAGAATGTTGACATTAAAATCTTGTAAAAGAAGGGACCACCGCATAAGGCGTTGGTTTGAATTCCTCATCCGCGAAAGGAAAACGAGGGGGTTGTGGTCGGTGAAAACCTGTACGGGCTGGGAACTCGATCCTACATAGACCTCAAAATTCTGAAGGGCTAACAACATAGCGAGGGCCTCCTTCTCGATAGTACTGTAGTGTACCTGGTGTTTGTTAAACTTTTTTGAGAAGTAGCAAATAGGATGGTCGACTTCGTTTTCATCGGTTTGCAAAAGGACAGCACCAGCACCCCACATACTGGCGTCCACTTCCAACTTAAAAGGGCGATCAAAGTTAGGTGCAGCCAACACAGGAGAACTACACAAAAGAGCCTTTGCAGACTCGAAAGAAGTCTGACACTCAGGGGACCAGACAAAATTTTTCAACGGACTAACCAACGCGGTGAGAGGGGCGACAACTTCTGAGAAATTTCGACAAAATCCTCTAAAGTAACCACACATTCCCAGGAATCGGCGCAGCGCCCGTTTTGACTGGGGAGCAGGAAAGTCAATCACAGCCTGTACTTTTGCGGCAACTGTGCGAACTTCACCTTGACCCACTTGTTTTCCAAGATAGGTTACCTTTCCCTTACCGAATTCGCATTTAGCCAGATTAAGGGTAAGGGATGCGGCACTTAAACGAGTAAAAATCAGGGACAATGTTGCCACATGCTCCACCCACGTGGTTGAGTAAGCAACAACATCGTCAAGATATGCCTCACAATTGTCGATTCCAGCTAAAACTCGGCTCATCAATCGCTGGAATGTAGCAGGAGCATTCCTTAACCCAAATGGCATCACTGTATATTGGAGGAACGAATCAGGGGTGACGAAGGCAGAGATCTCAGAAGCACGAGGAGTTAATGGAACCTGCCAGTAACCTTTTAATAAGTCCAACTTAGTAACATATCTGGCAGAACCAACCCGATCTATGCAATCTTCCATTCGTGGTAATGGGTAGGAGTCGGGCTTTGTGACGGCGTTTACCTTCCGGTAGTCATTACAAAAACGAGCAGTTTTGTCGGGTTTGGGAACTAAGACACACGGGGAGCTCCAGGCACTTACGCTTGGAACAGCTAACCCGTGCTCGAGAAGATAACTCACCTCACTTTTCATTAAAGCTCGTTTGGTTAGATTGACCCGATATGCATGCTGTTTGATTGGCAGGTTACCCTGCACATCAATGTCATGGCTTAAAACCGAAGTCTGATGAGGATGATCAGAAAAAATGTTTAAATTATCCTCAATGAGCTTAATGATGTCAGTTTTGGCTGATTCATCTAAATATGATAAAAATGATTCTAAGTCACTCAACACTTCAGAGTTTTGTAGACGAGTAACCGGCAATAAACCATTTTTCTCTCGTAA
Organism: Gouania willdenowi; assembly: GCF_900634775.1. NCBI lineage: Eukaryota > Metazoa > Chordata > Actinopteri > Blenniiformes > Gobiesocidae > Gouania > Gouania willdenowi. The sequence continues at coordinate 140,932 of NW_021144981.1, read as the reverse complement.
GCCATCATGACTCACAGTGTACTGTGGTACGGCTTCACAAACAACCACCACGGGCACCTCAGGTGGAGCCATGGGGGGATCCTCTCGGGAAAAGTAACGTTTTAACATATTAATGTGGCATATCCGTGTTTTCTTTTGGCGATCAGGAGTTTTAATCACATAATTTGTATCACTTAATTTCCTTTCCACTACATATGGACCTGCAAATCGACACTGCAGACTACCGCCCCGCAGCGGCAGTAGCACTAAAACTTTGTCATCTGGCTGGAAAACTCTCACCACAGACTGTTTATCGAATCGAGTTTTCATTTTTGACTGAGCCTGTGTTAGATTTTCCTGAGCCAGCTGACAAACATGGTGAAGACGCTCACGAAAAGAACTAACATAGTCTAAAACATTCGACTCTCTCCAAGGAGAATCGGAGGTCCACTTCTCTCTAAGCACACGTAACGGACCGCGCACCGTATGACCGAACACAAGATCACAGGGACTAAACCCTAAAGATTCTTGGGGGGTTTCACGTATAGCAAACATGAGCAGGGGCAGACCCTCATCCCACTCTTTCTCAGACTCACTGCAGAATTTGCGAAGCATTGATTTTAAGGTTTGGTGGAACCTTTCCAACGCACCCTGAGATTCTGGGTGATAAGCACTCGACGTCACATGTTTTATGTTTAACTCCTTAACAACCTGTGAAAACAATTTGGACATAAAATTTGTACCGCGATCTGTCTGGATTTCTCTAGGAAGTCCAAACGTAGAGAAGAACCAGAGGAGTGCTTTAACTACTGGTTTGGTTCTGAGTGAGCGTAGCGGGACCGCGTGTGGAAAACGCGTAGCTGCACACATGATAGTTAAAATGTACTGATGTCCAGCTTTCGTTTTTGGCAAAGGCCCCACGCAATCTAAAATCACCCGTTCAAACGGCTCCCCAAGTACAGGAATTGGTTTTAATGGTGCTGGAGGGACTGGTTGATTTGGTTTTCCTGCGAGCTGGCAGGTGTGGCACGAACGACAATATTTGGCTACATCCGATTTTAAACCGGGCCAAAAGAAATGGCGCAGCACACGGAAATATGTTTTTTTAATGCCAAGGTGGCCTGCTAAACAAGAATCATGTGCAATACTTAGAACTTGTGGTCGATACTCTTTGGGCACCACTACCTGATGAACCGCCTGTAATTCATCAGCTTCAGGACTCCACTTCCTCATCAGAACACCATCTTCAAAGAAGAACACAGGAAACGTGTTTACACCAGCTGATGCAGAAGACAAACAAGATGATAATGTTTTATCATTTCTTTGAGCAGTTATTAACATCTCACGGGACACATTTAATGTTAACTCAGCATCACTGGGGAATAAACATAGTTCATTTTTACTTTTTATCTCGTTTTCAGATTTTACAATATTTTCAAAAATGTTGGATTTCACATTTTCATCAACAGTAGTCATGAACGAATCAGACAAATCTACAACGTCACACAGTTTACGAGCCTGTGCGCGCGTAACGGCGCACACAGGGAACAGAGATGGCACAGAGGGGTCAGCAGGAGCGGCCATGGACGAGACGGGGATCGGATCATCGGCAACCACTGGGGAGGGAAACACATTTCCACCAGCTAAATCATTCCCTAGGATAAACGAAACGCCACTAACGGGCAACCGTGGACACACGGCCACTTTGACAGGTCCTGACACTAACGGTGACTGCAGATGCACCATGTGCAGTGGGACTCTCATCACAGTCATCCCGATGCCCCACATTAACACATCAGCATCACACGAAGTTTCATCCGACAGGGGTAGGACGTCACGCAACATTACGGACTGATAGGCAGCCGTATCCCGTAGGATGTTAATAGGTGCCTTTTCTTTTTCTTCACCAGTCACAGAAACAAAGCCCTGCGTAACAAAAGGCTCAAAACGAGAATCCACGTCTAACATTGCAGCTTTCGGAGGCGCAGAAAATAACTCAGGTGAAGACACAGTCTTAATCAAACACACACCCGCAGGTTTACTTGGTTTGGACTGTTCTTTCTTTCTTAAACTCGGACACACAGCAATCAAGTGACCTGGCTCTTTGCAGTAAAAACACTCACGGCTGTCCTGCGCACCCGTGGGAACAGTTTTACGAGCGAGCCTCGGTGACCTATTTCTATTTCTAAGTTCATACACATTATTTTGACAGCGCGACGATTGCATTGGAAACACACTCTTATGTGTCAAAATAAATTCATCCGCTAACACAGCAGCTTTTGTAACAGAGGACACTTTTTGTTCGTTCAAATAAATCACGATGCGCTCAGGCAAACACTTTTTAAATTCTTCAATCAAAATTAACTCACGCATTTCCTCCAAGGAGTTAATTTTACATGCTTGACACCACTTGTCAAACAACACGCTTTTCTCACGGCAAAATTCCACGTACGTCTGATTGGTATTTTTTTCTCTATTCCTAAATCTCTGTCTATAAGCTTCAGGGACAAGCTCATAGGCACACAGCACAGCTTTCTTTAACGTCTCATAATCTAAACTCTGCTCAATAGACAAACTGGCACAGACATCCTGCGCTTTCCCCACTAGTTTGCACTGCAGTAGTAGCGACCAAAATTCTGTGGGCCAATTTAGCGCAGCAGCTATGCGCTCAAAAGCACTAAAATAAGAGTCGACCTCCGACTCACGAAACTGAGGAACTAAGGCAATGTGCTTACTCATGTCAAAGCTAGCCGCGGAAGCAGACGCACTGTGACTGGGGACGGGCGTGCTGGGAGGCGGGCTCCGCTCCAGTTCTAGGACGCGGAGACGAAGATGCATTGTCTGCACCTCCAACTCACGGTTTCTCCCCTCTGCCTCTCTGATTGCTAGGGTTAGGCGGAGATCCTCTGCAGTCATGCCTGTCAGAGAACCAGCGGCCGATTTGCGATCTCCATCAAGGACTCCACTGGCACCCTGCGGCTCCAATGCGTCTTTCTGAAGTGCTGCGGCCTCACTCTCACCCCCTCTAGCATGCAGCACACCGGCGTCCACCAGCTGTCGACCCAGCATTCTCTGCATCTCTGCTTTGCGGATATTAGCAGACACATTTAATCTGAACTGACTTGCAATCATTAACAACTCATTTTTTTTACATTTCTCAAAGGTATCCCAAGAAGGATTATCACAAAAATCTTCTACAGAAAAATCTGCCATCTCCCACCTTTTTTCCTCCCACACAAAAGAGAAAAAACACACCAATCAGAGAAAAATATACACCGCAACACTACTGCCTCAAAACTCGCGAAAAAAACAAATTCCGTTGGACAAGCCCCCAATTCATGTTACGCTCAGCCTAGGAGCCACTGAACGGCACATGAACACGTCATCCTCCACCAGCCTCAAGCAGCACGCCAACACATCTGTTTCAAACTGGGCTATTTATTTGAGCCACATAAGAAAAATAATAAGTACCAAACTGGGTTACGCAGAACCCACAAATAAAAGAACATAAGTTTCCAAGCCAACTGGGCCAAGTTGAACAAAACGTATCACCGTTTCGGTCTCGCTGTGAAGCTGTCAAACGGTCAGCTGTCAAAGGGCAGAAGGAAGTGCTGCGTGCTGGTTGGAGCATGGGTATAGGATGACCCGCCCTCTGAACCACCTCTGGCCACACCATACGTCATCTGGGTCTTTTTGTAGCCGCCCTCCACCGAAGCTCAGCCAATCCGAAGTGGACCCGTTATTCTCAGACCACGTAGGTTGGGCTGTTGATAGAGAGACACACCCCCCCCCAGCGCACAACACAGAAACACAAGTAGCACACAAACAAACTGAAAGACGACAACAGTCGTAACAACAGCAGTTACACAGCAAAGCAAGAGGAAAAAGGAAGACCGACATATTGAAGCAACAGTTTAAAGCACATGTGTCAAACTCCAGTCCCGGGGGCCAAATCCGGCCCTTTAGAGCATCCATTTTGGCCCTCAGGAGCAAGTAAAAAGGACAGAGAAAACATGAATTATTTTTTAAATGACCAAAAACACAGTTGTAGATCTTTCAAATTCATCAATTTCTCAATAAGTTTAGAGGTTTGTGGAGTTCACTGCTCTGATAATAAGCAAAGGTTCTCAACCTTGCGGTCAGAACCCCATTTGGGGTCATAGGATACTGTGAGAGGTCCACCAGGTACCTTCAAGAAACTAAGAATATTTTCTGAACAATTTTTATCCTTTTTCGAAACCAAACTCTCCATATTTTTAACCAAGTTCATCACTTTTTCTTGCCATATTTTTTTGCTCCTTTTAATGCATTTTTGCAACATTATTCCTATTTGTGGCACTTCTACATCACATTTCAATGCCTTTTCTGCACATTTTTTCCACATTCCAGACATGTTCAGCACTTATAAACCCTTTCCACCACTTTTCCACCTCATGTCACATATGTTGACCCATTATTGTCACTTTTAACCTCTTTTCACCATATTTCATGATTATTTTTGTCAATTGAACCACATTTACCATTTGTTATGCTCATTATTCACCAGTTTAAACTAATTGTTCCAATATTAACTCTTTGAACCCTTTTTTACCACTTTTTCTGTCTGTTTTTGCCCACTCTAAATTGCAACTTTCAACCAATTTATCTGGTTTTTAAAATCTCATTTCACCACTTTCTTCATAATTTTAGTGTTCCATAAGCAGGTACAGGAACAGCATAATTTCACTGAGAATAGGTAAACAATCCAGACTATAGGTGTCAAACGTGCTGGGCCACGGAAGCCCTAGTTAGTCCAGTGTCCAGAACCTTTGCCTATCACTGGAGAAACAGAGACTCAAATATTAAACCTATGTTTGTATTTTATTATAAAACTTCAATCAGAAATGCTGAAAACATGAAACAACAATATTATGTATGTGAACTATATTACATGCACCAAAACTAAAATATAACAAATTGACTGAAGAATATAACAAATTGTCAGCTTAACAACATTCAGCAAAAGCTCTTTTGCTGGTAACTATGGTAACATTCTGTTTGGAAGAAATGGAAGCTTTAGGCTCTAAAATGCTTTGATCTTTGAAGTTCTAAAATGCTTTGATCTTCACATGATCTTCATTGTCAGAACATTTCACAAACTCCTTGGACTCAGTGACTTTACTTATTATATTTCTGACAACAGCAATAATTTTGATCTAATGATGGAAGTGCATCAGTTCAACGTAAAGAGTCTGGAACAAACATGCTTTGAAGTCCTTAAGGATCATCTCTGTACCGAAAACTGCATTGGGCTGTGGCAGTTTGCAAAATCCTGTTATATTCCCATTTTGTTTCAACTGAAATATGAGGCCTTTCACTTTATCTGTGAGAATTTTGAGGAGGTTTCACTCTGTGAAGAGTTTTTGCAGCTTGCGGTGCAGGAGCTGGCTGATATCCTGGGTCAGGATGACCTTACTGTGACCCAGGAGAGCACAGTTTATCAAAGTGTTTTAAGATGGATAAACCACATGCCTGAGGTACGACAGGGAGCCATTTCTACTCTGTTACCAAAGGTACGACTGGGGCTGATGGACAAAAGTTACATCACAGACAATGTGCTTAACAATGATGTGGTAAAAACAAACCCTGAGTCCCACCTCTTGGTCTCTGATACCCTTAAAGTTATGTCTCAACCTTCGTTACTCTGCTCTGAGTCTGGGATCAACAACACCTTGTTTTGCCGTCGCTTGCCAAACGCCGTCTTACTGATGTTTAGAATATATTCAAAGACCATAGATGCCTTTGACTACAGAACTAACACCTGGATCACAGTTCACACTCATCCCAGTCTGGATGATTCCATGACTCACTTACTATTCTACAGCACTGTCTTCCTTGGTAGATGCTTCTACATTGTGGGTGGTGGTTTAAGATGGACCGACCCCTCTAACAGAGTGTGGAGGTTTAACCTAGTCACACACACTTGGCAGGAGATGTCACCAATGCAGGAGTCACGGGCCTTAATGAGTGTTACCGTGCTAAAGGGATACATCTACGCTATGGGAGGCTACAGGGATGATTGGACCTCACGAAGAACTGCTGAACGCTACCAGCCCAACATCAACCAGTGGACGTTCATTGCATCAATGAATGAAGAGAGGTTCAGTGCCAGCTGCACCACACTGAAGAACAAGATTTACATATGTGGAGGACAGAGTAATAGAGTACTGAATACTGCTGAGTATTACAACCCAGACACCAACCAGTGGACACTGATCACTCCTATGGGAACACCTCGGTGTGGACTTGGAGTCGTTGTATATATGAGCCACATTTTTGCAGTTGGAGGAAGCGATGGGTCCAGAGATTTGAGGTCTGCTGAGGCTTATGACCCAGTGACCAACACCTGGTACGATGTCCCTGAAATGGTCCACACACACAGATACTTTGACATTGCAGTGATGAACAAGAAGATCTTTGTTGTCTCTTGTAGCACAGGAAACAGAATTGTTGAGTGCTATGACTACACTACAAATACTTGGTCTGTGGTATTTTCTGGCATGGACCACTATGATTGGGTGAAATGCTGTGTGATTTCTGGACTTCCCAACATGGCTGAGTACTGTTCACCTCATAAACCCATCATACCCAGGACACAGGTCTAAAAAAAGTCTAAACTAGATACTGAGATGGAGCAAATGTTATTTTCCATGATCCTAACTGGGAGTGTAACCTGCTCTGACCAGGTCTGTGTGTATCAATAAAAGTGTTTAAAGACATTAGAAGAACTAATGTGTGAATAAATGGATCAGTTCATGTCCCAGCTCAGATGGGATGGTTTTAATCAGCCTGGATCAACCTGAGTTGGTGATGATCTAGAAAAAAGTACATTTTAGTGGTGACAACATATAGCAGACATGTAGATGTACTGAATTTAATTATAATTAATGTTGTGGTTAGCATGTATTTATTTTAAATATCAAGACAAAACAATGCAATTCTGCGACACAACAAACCATTGAAAAAAATAGAACCTATTTTAACATTTAGAATAATGCACTGTAATACAATATAACACCTACAGACCAGGTTAGGTGTTCAGCCTAAGTTTTATTGTTAGACACGTTGTCCTAACCAACAGGACAGAGGAGTTCATCTGTTGACCAATATCATAGTTAATATTGTTGTGGACTGTCCCAGAAAAGCTGCTGCTCTCTATTTGATCTTAAAACAAAGCCTTTGCTGCAAATAATAGTGTTGTGTTCAAGACCGCACTATCCGAGACCAAGACTTGCACCGAGACCAGAATGCACCGAGACCAAGACAAGACCAAGACTTTCGGGAGCCGAGACCGAGTCAAGACCAAGACCGAGACAAGCCGAGACCAAGACCATAAACATTTTTTTTTTCAATTTAAAAAAATCTATAAATAAATAAAATTATGACAAGGTTCGACAGTTAAATAACATTCTCTCTTTAATTTTAGTTTATTTTAAATACATTTGATGGACAAAAAAGGTGCCTGCAAAAAGTTAACTAAAATATTAAAACTAATACTGCTACTGATAAATTCACAATTATTCTACATATTTGAAAACAAGATTTTTATGTCAGCTGAATGTACAGCAAGTGTTTAAAAGTATTTCTGCCAAGAAATAATGATTCTTGATTCTGATTCTTTCAGTTGTTCAGGTTTAACAGGTCACAGATTTCACAAGATAATTTTTTAGTTTGAAAAAGCCTTTACACAGGTTATTTTTTATTAATTCACTTAGTTAATATAGTTTAATTTGGCTGCTGTAATATAACTAGGATATTCAATTAACAAAGGTTTCCAACTGTAACTGTAAAAGTGAAACTTTCTGAAATAAAACTACAAACAAGTTGTCATCAGTGTAAAAAACATAGAGCTACAGGTAGATGTGAAACTAAATAAAACAAACTCAAACCCTGGAAAAGTCATGTAACAAATTAATCAATAGTTCTTGTTGAGAATTATTATTATTCTGGATACAGTGGAAACAGAAACTATAAAAATTAATTATATTGTGAACCTGTTTATATTGTGGGGAACATATTCTATACATACATGTAATTGGACTCTAAAGTCACAAAAAAACACCACTTTAAAAAGAAAATAGACTAATATAAGACCTCTTTACAGTTATTTAACTCATTCTATGCTCGTGCAACTCTGTGGCAATGACGCGCTGGTGACGACATAATCCAAGATGGCGGCGGCCCGGACTACAGCCGACACTATGTAATAAAGCCTTAAAAGACATGGATATAATGAAAAGAGTGGATGGACAGAGGCATAAACATGCAGACTTTCACACGGACACACACAGATTTATTAAACACACACGGACTTATTAAACACACACAGACTTATTAAACACACACAGACTTATTAAACACACACGTACTTATTAAACACACACTGACCTCAGTAAACACGGTAAACGGAACAGGCTTCACCGCTCGGCTGGCACTAGGACCCAGAAGCAGAGTAAGTGCGTCCCCTATCCAGCCTTCACAGGCTGTAATATCATCAGTTTATCATTTTACCTGTTATTAGAGCAACTGTCTTTACCAGGGAGATAATATTTACTACTGGTGATTGTTTTCTGGAGTTTTACTGGGATTTTTACCGGTGATTAGTTCATATCTCCTTTGCGCTCCGCGGTCCAAACTGACACCGTAGCCACACACGTATGAGTGTCACACACGTCACTCAGTCACATTAAGGAAGGTTGTGGTCATTATACGGGGTGGATTAAATAATGAATAAAATATTGTTTTATCCCGTTCTTCTCCGTGTTATTATCACATTATAAAAAAACCGAGTCAAAATGCTTCAGAGTCTGAGACAAGACCAAGACCTTTAAAATTTGGTCTCGAGACCAAGACCGGTCTTGACCACCACAACACGAGCAAATAAGGCTAAATAAAATATAAGAAAAAACACTACATTTGAGGAGAATTCTTAAAACAAGAGACATTATCTGTCCATGCAGCAAGTTAATCTTAAAATAAGAAGGTCCTGATATGTATTCTAAAGGGTTAAAATTAGCAGAAATGGATGATTATTAGATTAAATTACTTAAATTCAAACTTCCTACAGCACAATAACAAGTGAAATATACTGACTATAAACAAATAATTCTTTTTTTTTTTCAATGTTTTTTTTTATTTTGGCAAATGAAAGCTTCGGAACAAGAAGAAAACGACTAATCTCAGTAAAAAAATGACTCAGCATTATTGAAAAATGACTAAGCTGTTTCTTGATACAAGTTGACTCATCTTGAAATAAACTTCAATCTAAATCAAAACTAAAACCAACATTTTAAAACCAGTTTTTGTTCTTAGAATAAACATCTTATCAGAATCACAACCAGGAGTATGAGTACCATCAACACATAATATGCTGCTGTATAAAGTGCTGTGATTTGTCACGTGAAGAAGGCAAAAACAAAATGATCAAACATTTGTGCAACACTACAATGTAAAGTATTCAAACATGTCTCAGTTCAAGGTCCATCTAACATGTGAGACCTAAGGACACTGAGGGAAAACTTGTGGCGTAGCTAGCCAAGTCAGGCACAAAACAACTTATTCAAAGGCATTGCAAACAAAAACAACTGTGATCTTGTAATAGAGAATAAGAACGCTACGTCAACTGTATAAACTATGGAAGTATATCTGTACCATAATTCAATTTAAAATCCATTAACAGAAATGCTTTTTCATTTTCAGAATATAGCTGCATTTTTTAACTCATAAATAAAATGAATAATAAATCATCCATTTTCATTTTCTCCTTCCCTTAAACATGACGCTCTGGTGGGAGGAGTCAATGCAGACTGGAGAAGAATTACAAACGGTGGAAAATCAGATCATTTCAGGTCAAAATAATGTGAGCAGCTGATTTTCTGAGGGTGCACAGATCCTAGATGACTAAGATAGTTTATAAATGTGATGACTGGACTACAATAGAGTTACACAGATGTAGTTTGATATTTGCAACCACTGTTTATTTGTCAAAGGTCACATATTAATTCAATGAAACTTTATTTATACAGGGACAATTCCAACAATAGTCACCTCGTAGCGTGAGATAACAGGCAACACATTGTGTGATCATTGGTTTCTAAGAAGGGTTTACAGATGAAAAGCTCTATTATAGCTAAGTGTGTGCTAATATGCTAACTATTGTAATGTACAGTTTTTAATAGCAGACATGATATTTACAGTCAAAATATATTGTGTTTCTGGGTGTGTAAAGGTTACAGATGTGCTTGAGTGAATTCATATTCTTTTGATATTTATTTGAAAATATAATTTAATTAATATTTTATCCCAAGGTTCTTTTTTCAATGCAGATATGGTAAACAACACCAAAATTCAAAGATTCATAAAAATAAAACTTTATAAATCTTCCCCAAGTGACCAAACTATAACACTGCATTTTTATTTTTTCTATTCATTATTAAATAATGATGACATGTATGGTGACCATACGTCTGGTTTTAGACATGTCCTCTTTTGTTTTCACCTGGTGTCGAGGCTGTGTGGGGATATTTTACAAATTTCTGGGTTTCCCAGGGACTTTGAACGCATCTCGAGGCATGCGTACCTCCGCAAAAATGTGTTCTATCTGTCACCTGCAGTCACAGATTTTTTATGATATAGATATAGAATCAACTGCACTTTGTAAAAAAGACAAACAAACAAAATCATATAATGTGTTACTATTGTTATTTTGATTTTAAAACCAATCAGAAATAAACCTTTTTTTTGTATTTGGTTTTTATTTTTTTCCTGTTTCTGGTTTTTCTGTTTTCCTGATTCTGGTTTTAAATTAATTAAAAAATTACAGGAAAAAAGTGCCATAAAGTGGATGTTTTACGTAATAACATGCTCCATAGTTAATTATTAGTTATGTTTGCTGTGTCAGTATGTCTTTCATGTAATGTACAGGAAGTGACTTTAATTCAATTTGTTGAAAATTATTTTCTAGACAAACAAATGCAGTTATTCTGCATCATGCAGTGATAGACACAACAAACACATATACAGCTGTTATGTTACTGCACAATATCAAATAAGCTAGCTGTTAGCATAATAGCTTTATATTGTAACAGCTCTGCTGTTTGTTGGATGTGTCTGTTGTAGATGTTCCTAATTCCTACAGCGTTGGCAGTCAGTGAAGGCAACTTGAGGATGCGTAAGTGGAGATGTGTGTTTACAGTCTATGGTGTAGAGAGTTTGTGTCAGAAGTTAACTTTGGATTCATCTTTGTAATTTACCTTTCCATGTTTTATTTGGTGTGGTCACAGCAAACAGTGACTCAGGAATTTTCATGCAGTGAAAACTCCTGAGTCATGATGGTAAACAGCTAGGCAGGCAGTATTGGTTTCACGTTTATGGTGAAGTGCTACGAAGTGTCACAATGTGTGTGTGCACTCTGTGTATCTGTTGCACGGTGTATATTCTGTTTGCTTTGAAGAAGTAATCCCACTAAGTAATCCCCATTTTTAATAACAATACTGGTAATCTGATTACATGTTTTTAAATGTACTGTAACAGATTATAGTTACATTATTTTTGTATCCAGATTACATAACGCTGCTACTAGTAATCCATTACTCCCCAAGCCTGTGTGTGTGTGTGTGTGTGTGTGTGTGTTTATCTGAATAATATTCACTGTTATGCAGGATGTTTACTATTATTTGGGCCATAGTATATCGTCATCTTAAAGATGTAAATCCTTGTTTTAATCAGAAATAAAAATGGCCAAAAATGGTGGAAAAAGTTGTGAAATGGGATTTTAAAAACCACAGAAATTGGTTAAAAGTTGCAAATTAGAATGGACAAAAACGGACAGAAAAAGTGTTTTCAAAGTGTCAATATTGGAACAATTAGTTTAAACTTTCAAAAAATGGGCATGACAAATGGTGTATGTGGTTAAATTGGCAAAAATAATCATGAAATACGATGAAAAAGGAAAAAAGTGACAATAATTGGTCAACATATGTGACATTAGATGTAAAAGTGGTGGAAAGTAATTGTACACTGCAAAAAGTGCCCTACTAAAGACAAGGGGGTAAGCATTTTTTTCTTGCTAAGAATTCTTATTTCTAGAATATTTTTCTTATTATAAAACAAGAAAGAAACACTAAATTTAAGCAAATAAATAGCTAGAATTAAGCAAAATGTCCTAAAAAAATTGAATAATTTCAGAAAAAAAAATTTATTTAGTGAAAAATGGTGGGGCATTACTTAAATGTTGCTTGATTTAAGCAAAATGTTCTCAATAAATACTAATATTTAAGGAAAATATTCCTATTTTGGGAAATAAAATCTTAAAAATTTAACTTTTGTGTCTTGATCTAAGCAAAGTTTTCTAGATTTCAAGAATAGGGTAAGACATGTTTGCTACTAACATTACTTGTTTCACTGATGTAGTACCTATTTTAAGCATCAATACACTTAATATTAGACACAGCTTAAGGAGAATTATCTTAAAATAAGATCATTTCAAAAACAGGATTTCTAATAAAAAAAAATGTATTCACTGTAATGTGAACATTATTCATTAATGGTCACAGAGGATTTCACAACAGACATGTCAAAACGCCAAAAAGGTTTATACTTGGTAATGCCTTCACCTTTGCCTTGAACGTACTTTATCAAGTCAGATTAAGATGTCAAAGTTACATAACTGTTGTTTAACAAACACTCGAAGCTTTGAAATAACACAACTCGAACACAAGTAGAAATGGTAATAGATACACTCACTCAGTGAAGGACCTCCACTCAACAATGGCTTTTTTGTACATGGAAGTAGCATCTCGGTCATGGATAGAGTCCAGTAGAATCTCAGTTTGCAGCACTGAGAGCAGTGTTGAAATACACTTTGGGTATGTGAGGTGGAAGGCATAGTAATAGGTCATCAGGTACACAAGTCCTTCGTCCAGCTTGGTACATGCAAAGGTGGTCACCGGTGTGTTGTCAATTGCGATCATGCAGTTGTCATTGGAAATGAGCAGCACTGGGGAAGACAGGGGTCGCTGTTGGAGATATCCCTCAGGGTCTTCTGCTGTCTAAATGACAAAACATAAGAATAAAAAATTGAGATGATCAATATGAGAAAATAAATTGTCAGTGTGTTTTTTGCTATAACAGCAGCCCCAACATAAGGTAAACAACTACAAAACAGTTTACCAATAAACCTTAAAGTAAAAGCAAAAAAATCTCACCTTAAGTACATGAAAAAAGGCTTTGCTGCAAGGGCCCAACTTCTTGGGTGGAGATACACCAGATGGAAAGAGGTCTGGAAGAGCCGTAAACACTGCTAAGCCATGGTCCACTAGTTTGAAGAAATCACAAAAAACAAAGCAAAAAAACAAAATCATTAGCTTCTATTCTGACCTTTATCTATACTAATTTATTATTATTATATACTTGCTAATGCAATCTCACCACTGTTGTGTGTCTTGGGAAGCTTCATGGCTTTCTTCATTACTCCATAGAACTTGACCTTGGAAAAGAAGTCTTCTCATCTCACCATAGTCTCTGCAATGAAGTTTGAGTTCTTGGGTTGGACAATTCTCTGGACCTCATCCAAAACCTTAAAACAAATACATTGGCTTAGGCTTTCAAATATTTATCCATAAATCATAAAGTAAATAGCATGTTTTTTCAACAACTAAAAGAGACACATATGTTGTAATTTGTATGTGAAAATGCAACTAAATTTACAACATACTGTATGGTAGAAGCTATGTTACTTACATGGTCCAATTCTTTGAAACAGGGATAGGCTTCTAGGACTTTTGTTGGTCTGTCTGGCTCCTTCAGAACACCACATGTGATAAAGCCTCTTCTTGCTTCAAACTCCAGGTTGAGTAAATGGGTTACAGCTGCTTTGTTTGGCTTTTTGGACTTGTACATGTCTTGTAGTGTCTACTCTGGCTCTTTTGGCTGTCCAGCAGATCAGGAGAACTCACTGAAAGCAATAAAAAGATGTTGTAGGTTTTAAGGATTCAACGGTGAATAAACGAAAAGACACTGAACCTGCTTCATCTTCACTGCTTTCCTGACGGGGCTCTGGAGTGTAGTAGGTGACTTTTCCAGAATGATGGTCGATGCTTGACTTGATGTGGTGGAGTCTCCATCAAAATCGCTGGAGTCACCCCTCTCAAATGTTAGGCGACGTCTTTTTGAAGGGGTAGAAGCCTTCGTTGAACTTTTGACATTTGAGAGTCTCTTCATAAGCCTCTTGGCAACATGCCTCTGCAAGATTAAATAAAACTTATTAATACTGTATGTAACATTACACAGATACTGAGCCAAAAAACATACATTGTCTTTTAACATGGGGTAGTACTCCACTAATCTCTTCGCCATAGAATCCACCTCATGCTTGAAGGGGTACCTAGATTCTTGTAGTGCTCTTGCAATGGATATCATGTTTGTCATGGTGTTCCTTATGAGTCTGCAGAAGAGCTCTTTGGAAAGCTCAGTGGGAGTAGTGCCAACACGCTTTTGCTCAAAGAAAGATGAACGAGTCTGCTCAAGTTCACCATCTGTGTAGACTATGTGCTCCAGACTGGACATTGTTAAAAACTTCGATGTGTTGGGTTTCTCCTCTGGAGGGACATTGGCTGCATCGGATAATGGTTTGGTTGGCTCCACAGCTCTGACAGCAGTCTCCTCCTAAACACATGTCAGTTGTTATTGACATAGACGAGACAAAATCACATATGAAATATACTGTAAATAGTTACATAACCTCTAGAAATTAAGATAAACATTAAATCCAAACATTGACCAAGTGCCCAATATATACTCACTTTTTCATCATTATTCACAAGAAGCCACAGTGCCCTGCGCCTCAGAAAATTTTCTGGACCAGGAAAAAGATCTTTGATGTCATCCCTGGAGAGTGCCCGTAGTAAATCTTCCCCAATATTAGCAGCTAAAACACAATACCACAATTACATCTGCAAATGAATGTGTCACTTTATTGTAATTTAAAAATGTGTGCTATCAGCTAGTCGTGTACTGTAAATGAGGTTTAAAAAATATTTGGCAAATGTTTACTACCTCGCTATGTTTAAGCTAACGTTATCAGTAGCTAACCGAAACACCATTCAACTTAAGTCTATTAATACGTTTGCAATTTTAAACATACCTTTTAGAGTTTCAATTGTAGTTTCGTCGAGTTTATCCATAGTCTGACCTGCGTAGCAATAACCGTCTTTCTCTAAATTAGTTTTAATGCCTCTGCTTCATTGCTCTCACCACTCGCCAGAAGGTCCGTTGTGAAAATGTCCACGGAGCTGCGCACACCTTTGGATTTGAAAATGGACTAGTCCATTATGTGGGGGTGGGGAGGGTCAGCGGGGTTCCCCGTGCCTTTTGTTATGTTTCTAAATCTCTACTAGTGATTAACTTAATTCTGTTTTAAAATACATATTAATCGTTAAAACCAGTTCTCAACGGGTTATCAGATGAGCAAATCATCATCTACCCCACACGACTGAAGTAGTCAGACCCAAAGTGTGCAATGCATCATGGGTGAAAACGTTAAGATAAACATTCAACTTCACGAGTTTACACACAAATTAGTTCTCTCGAAAAGATACCAAAGATGATTTGGCGTTGCGTTATTAGGTTCCGATGTCCCAGAATGGGACAGAGGAACCTATTGTTTTCGCTTTTATATACTATTATTATTATTATACCCCGTCCGCCTTTGATCGCTAGTTCGACCCCCTAAAAATGCCCGAAAACTCACCGAAATTTGCACGCACCTCAGGCCTGGCGAAAAATTTGATAATTTGGTGGCGTGAAAAAAAACGGACAGAAAACGCACGCGTAGCGTGCGTTTTAGCCGCCAAAACAAACGATGGAACCACACGACCGCCACGTCTGACCGATTTGCACGAAAATCGCCACATGTAGTCTTCGCCCCAGAATGAGCAAAAAGTTACATTCTGACCCCGCCCAAAACCAAACAGGAAGTCAGCCATCTTGGGTCAAAGGTCAAAAATGGCGTTTCGCCCTCAAAACGCATCTGCGCGAACTAGTCTGAGGGGATTCATCCGATTCGCTTAAAACTTGGCAACACCACATAGGACCCATTGAAGATGAAAAGTTATCGAAAGAATTTTCGTATCTGTCACGGTTTGGTCGTGGCGCCGACACAAAAATGCAATGCTAATTATCGTTAGCACGCAAAACATTCCAAATCTTGCGTTCTCAGAGGGCGCCACTTATGTGGTCATCCTACACGAGCAGCTGTAGCGGACAGACGATATGTCGTGTTGACTTCAAAACACTGTAGGATGAATCTTATTAGATGGAAGCACATTGCTATGGCAAATAGAGCAGGCTGTGAAAAGTGGGAGGGGCCTATCATGACACAGGAAAATCCCTCGCCATAACTACGCCGTTATACTAAAATGCTTATAACTCTAGAATGCAAAGTTCAAACTGCTTCATATTTGATACATACGATCACTGTCCAGAGCTAAACAACAAACGATAACCAATTTACCCACAATGCCTTGCGTTCTCAGAGGGAGCCGCTTTTGTGGTCGTCCAACACGAGCAGCTGTAGCGGACAGACGATATGTCGTGTTGACTTGAAAACACTGTAGGATGAACCTACACAGAGGGGAGCAAATTGCTATGGAAGAAAAAACAGGCAGTGATCAGTGGGAGGGGCCTACAATGACACGGGAGAATCCTTCGCCATCAGCACGCTATAATAGGAAAATGCTTATAACGCTTCAATGCAAAGTTCAAACTGCTTCATATTTGATACACACGATGATTGTCCATCCATAAACAACGCTCGATGACCAAATTACCCATGATGGCCAGTGGGAGGGGCCTATAATGACACAAGAAAATCCCTCGCCATAACTACGCCGTTATACGAAAACGCTTATAACTCTAGATTGCAAAGTTCAAACTGCTTCATATTTGATACACACGATCACTGTCCAGAGCTAAACAACAAACAATAACCAATTTACCCACAATGCCTTGCGTTCTCAGAGGGCGCCGCTTCTGTGGTCGTCCTACACGAGCAGCTGTAGCGGACAGACGATATGTCGTGTTGACTTCAAAACACTGTAGGATGAACCTACACAGAGGGTAGCAAATTCCTATTGAAGAAACAACAGACTGGTCAGTGGGAGGGGCCTAAAATGTCACTGGAAAATTCTTCGCCATCAACACGCTATAATAGGAAAATGCTTATACCGCTCCAATGCAAAGTTCAAACTGCTTCATATTTGATACACACGATGATTGTTCATCGATGAACAACGCTCGATGACCAAATTACCCATCATGGCCAGTGGGAGGGGCCTATAATCACACAGGAAAATCCCTCGCCATAACTACGCCGTTATACGAAAACGCTTATAACTCTAGAGTGCAAAGTTCAAACTGCTTCATTCTTGATACACATGATGACCGTACAGCCGTAAACAACAAACGATAACCAAAAACACCCACAATGCCTTGCGCTCTCAGAGGGCGCCGCTTCTTGGGCCGTCCTACACCAGCAGCTCTAGCTGCAAGACGACATGTCGTGTTGACTTCAAAACACTGTAGGATGAATCTTATTAGATGGAAGCACATAGCTATGGCAAATAGAGCAGGCTGTGAAAAGTGGGAGGGGCCTATCATGACACAGGAAAATCCCTCGCCATACCTACGCCGTTATACGAAAACGCTTATAACTCTAGAGTGCAAAGTTCAAACTGCTTCATATTTGATACACACGATCACTGTCCACAGCTAAACAACAAACGATAACCAATTTACCCACAATGCCTTGCGTTCTCAGAGGGCGCCGCTTCTGTGGTCGGCCTACACGAGCAGCTGTAGCGGACAGACGATATGTCGTGTTGACTTCAAAACACTGTAGGATGAATCTTATTAGATGGAAGCACATTGCTATGGCAAATAGAGCAGGCTGTGAAAAGTGGGAGGGGCCTATCATGACACAGGAAAATCCCTCGCCATAACTACGCCGTTATACGAAAACGCTTATAACTCTAGAGTGCAAAGTTCAAACTGCTTCATATTTGATACACACGATCACTGTCCAGAGCTAAACAACAAACGATAACCAATTTACCCACAATGCCTTGCGTTCTCAGAGGGTGCCGCTTCTGTGGTCGTCCTACAGGAGCAGCTGTAGTGGACAGACGATATGTCGTGTTGACTTCAAAACACTGTAGGATGAATCTTATTAGATGGAAGCACATTGCTATGGCAAATAGAGCAGGCTGTGAAAAGTGGGAGGGGCCTATCATGACAGGAAAATCTTTCGCCATTTCTTGGTTAATGCAATATCTCAGTTGTTTTTACACCAATTTACACCAAATTTCCTCAGGCCAATTCCCAAAACAGTGGTATACGTGACCGTGGGTTACCGCCCCCGGCCGCTTCATCGGAACCTATGACGCCGCTCGCGGCTTTAATTTGATTTGTGTTCGTTGCCCTTACCCTCAAATCTTTGCTCAGTCACATCAACTGCTCATAGTCGAAGCCCAGACTTTCGCGTGGTTTGTGGAATTGATGGCTGTGAACGGGAATATCGAGTGTACAATTCACTCTGGTACCACATCCGGAGAAGCCACGCAGAACATCTTCACAGTCATCGGGACGGGACAGCCTCGAATCCGTGGCGGGATCGTAATCCGTGGGCCTACAGACCAAATCAGGAGCGCCCGGACGCGGAGACTGAAGCACGGGGTCGACCGGCAGGTGATGCCGCCGTGAGTGGAACCGCTCTGAGCGATACTGTAGAGACAGAGCACCGAGAGGACGACTGCGCAGCGCCCGGGGAAACGCCTGGACCCAATCCGGAGTGTTGTGCTTTGGATGATCATTTCGGTGACTTTAGTAATGTTTCACTGTTCGATGGATTTGAGCAAAGCGCCCTTGTTACCTCTCCACACCGGGAGTCGCCGCCCCGCGATGGAGCTACAAGTGCGCCTGTCCAGCCTCCGGAGAATACTTCTGCAGCATCATACTGTGAGGTAACTATGAAACGTCACGTATTCAATTTGGTTCATTCTACAATACTTAACAGTTATGTGCAGTAGGTGTACATGTACATGAATTTATTTATTAATCATTTATTGATGTAAAAAAAAAAATGTACATTATTGCACTCACTAACCTGGTATAGTAAGCCTACTGTAGGTGATAACCCCAATAATTTTACTTTTAATAGTTTGACTATAAATTTGGTATCAGTAAGCAGTGTCATCAAAAACTAATATAGCTTTAAACATCAGAAGCTTACAGTTTAAACTAATGATATGAAATTATCATGAAATTATTATTATATTTATTTGTTTCTAATAAATATTTATTGGGATTATATTTTTATAGGATGACCATGACACATTGACCAAACAAGCTACTTCAATTGTGCTGTGTGCAAGAGAGAAACATCATCTTTCACAGGTATGTGTATGTCAGCAGTGGAAAAACTGTAACCTACATTTATAAAACAATAATTTTTGCATCTTCTTTTTTCAGAGTGGTGTCAATGATGTCGTGGCAGCAATACAGCAGTATCAAGCTCTGTTGGTGTCCAATTTGAGGAATCAGCTTCAAGGTGTCTTTCAGCAACATCCAGGAAACGAACTAGAAGCGGAGGCAATGGCAGTGTTTGACCAGATTGAGGAACCCTTTGCAACAGTTTCAACAACGTACAGGCAGGACAGTGTGATAAAAAAGACTTTTAAATATGTAGAATCAGAGGAGGTGGCAGTGGGATACACTGCATGTTTCAAAAAGAAGGGAACAAAAAGACTTCTATCCACTAAATCCAAATGCTTTCATTATATCCCCCTCATCCAAAGTTTAGAACAGTTATTGTCTCATCCAAAGGTTTTAGCAATCATGGATGAAGGTAGAAACAACAGAAATGGATACCTATATGACATTGCAGATGGAGAACTTGTGAAATCACACCCTTTATTCTCTACTCAACCATCTGCTTTGCAAATAATACTTTATTCTGATGAAATTGAAACATGTAACCCACTCGGCTCTCATGCTTCCAAGAATAAGTTAATTATGTTTTATTATACATTGGGAAATATTAATCCTAAATATAGATCCAAACTAGCTTCAATTAGACTACTTGCAATGGCAAATACAAATGAACTCTCTCAGTGTGGAGTGGATAAGATATTGGAGAGACTGCATGCAGATTTGGTGAAATTGTATAATGGTGTAAAAATTCAGACAGAAACTGGTGAAAGGGAAGCAGTTGTTTCAATTTGTGGTGACACTTTAGCTCAGCATGAGCTTTGTGGGTTCAAAGAGGGAGTCAGATTTGCTCTTAGTAAATGCCGACAATGTGAATGTGTGTTTGAAGACATGCAGATGTACTGCAGTGACGACAACTTTGAGAAAAGGACCCTTGAAAGACATGTCAGACAGTGCAATGACATTGACATGGCCAGTACTGACTTTCTGAAAAACAGTTTAAAGACTACATATGGCATCAACAGGAGGAACAAACTAATTGAATTTCCAGGCTTCAACATGATCAAACAAACACCACAAGATATAATGCACATCATTCTTGAAGGCATTGCTCCATTGGAAATAAAATGTGTAATTAAACATTTGGTACTATTAGGTGAACTTGACTTGGAAGATTTGAATGCGGAAGTAGTCGGTTTCCCCTATTCTCCACTAGATATCAGAGACAAACCCAGTTCAATATCTTACAGTACTTTAGCTTCAAATGATAACAAGTTAAAGCAGTCATCAGGTCAAATGATTGTTCTTCTAAAAATACTACCCTTTCTGATTGATAAAGTTAAATATAATGAATGCTATTCTCTTATTCTTGAACTAATAGAGATAGAGTTATAAGCTTTCAAACTATTGACAGACTGAAAATGCTGATTGAACAACATTTAAAGCATATGAAACGCATATTTCCAGATAACAACATTACGCCCAAACAGCATTATTTAACACATGTTCCATTGCAGATTAAAAACCTGGGACCAATAGTTCGCCATATGTGTATGAGATTTGAGTCAAAACATTGTTTTTTTAAGCAGTGGGTCTCTAAAGTAAATTTTAAAAATGTGTGCAAGTCTTTAATAAGACACAATCAAATGTATGAATGTTGCCAGAATGTAAGTAGTGCTGAACACCCAATTTTTTCATCTGAACGTATACTTGGACCTTCATCCGAAGTTAAAAACATGCCCTATCTAAGACAGAAGGCGAGGGCATTCTTTGGAACTAATATCACTCATGCAATATCTGTAAAATGGTTAAATCTTCATGGGAATAAATATGTATCCAGTAAAACTTTAATTGGTAATGCAGTTTTTGGTAACTTACCCGAGTTTGGACTGGTTAAAAACATTTTTGTTGTAAATTCATCTTTGTGTTGTTTTGAGCTTCAGGCATATACAACTGTTTGTTTTGATAGGGATTATATGGCATATAAAATTGAAATTCCAAATATGGCACAAGCAAATGAATTCATATCTTCTGACCAAATGGTGGACTATACCCCATATTATAGCTACACACACAATGATGTGAGATATGTCCCTCTAAAATATGATCTCGGAGATGTGATTGAATTTCACAGTCTCGTCTGATGTTTTTGCATAATGTTTGTTACAAAGGCTGCAAATTGTATTGCAATCAAATCAAGGTCACAATTTGAATTGTTGTAACTAGTTAATTGTAGAGACTGTCTGTTCAAAATCCTTTGCAAAATAACAAAATCTGTCTAGATGGGGTCTTATGTATGAAACCTGCTAACCCTGTGGATTAGACCTTTACAGTAGGGGATTGTTGTTAGTTTACCAGATCTCCTCTTTATCTTGTTGCAAGTGTTGTAATGGCAGAACAATGTTAATAGTTATGGAATTGATACACTTTCATTTTGAGTGTAAAAATAAAGAATGGAATGTATTAATCTATCTGTGAGAATCAGTTCTTAAATTAAGAGTTGTTGTGATCTCATTTTTTCTTAAAATAAGAAAAAAATATTATTTGTCTAATGCTGAAGAAGATTCAAAAAGTCTTTCTTTCTTGTTACAAGAAAAAATAGCAGGTTTTTTAGCAAATATATCTGGACAAGAAATGGCTAGATTTTATTTCCTAAAATAAGAAATTCTTTCTCAAGAAAATTTTGCTTGACAAGACATTTTTACTTTTTAGGGAAAAAAATAAGAATTTATTTCTTAAAATAAGATTTTTTTTGCTTGCTTAGAATCCACTTTTTGCAGTGTAGTGGCAACTTGATACAGTTGATTCATGTGTTGGCATGAGGAAACATTGATGTAGAGAAGCATCATCTCCTTTGTGAATGAACCAGACTGAAGGAGTTGGAGAAAAGCCAATGCTTTATGACAATGTTATTATTACAAAGAGAAAATCTGTAATGTTTGTTGTACAGGAGTGTTTTGCAAATAAATATGTAAAAAAAAACACACCAAAAAACCCAGATGCATTAGTTTATTTGACCATTAAACTATTAATTACCTTCTGCATCTTGGAGATAGTCCCTCCAGAAAGTATGGACCACCTCCTCAGCAGCTTTCTTGTTGCTCCATCCACCTGGTCAGTGTTTGGTTCATAGCAGAACGGGGGTCGATAGATGTCTGGATGTGGCAGTATTTGGTCCAGAACCCCAAGAGTTTTTAGTCCTTCACTGAATCTGTACAAACGTGGAATTTTGTCCAACCCATACTTGTACACTTTAAATTGTCCCCTAGTTTTAGACAAACAAAATACATTTAGTGAAGCTAGTCTTACAGCTTGTTAGATCAGTCTCAAAGGGAGTAATAATCATTTTAAATGGACCCTGTGGATGACCTGAAACGTGACAATGTACCAGTAGAGCCCTGTCTCTTATGGACCCCATAGGCCTCAGACATCCTGCAATGTGATATAGCAAAGGTGTATTTGATTTCTCCTCAACAGCTACTAATAAGTTCTTGTGATGCTAGGTATCTGAAAATGCAACTATTAGTAAGTTATTAGTAAACACCCAGACACTAGTGGTCTGGACGCTACAGAATGTCTAGAGGTTCCGTAATAGTTCATGGCAGTGCAGGTTTTATTCCACACATTGTTCTGGACAGATTCTCTGAGGACCAATCAGGAGCTATTGGCTGCACCTGTGACGTTCTCCTTCAGCTGACTCCAATCAGTAGCTCAGAGTCTATATAAGAGGTGGGGGAGGCATATATTTGCTCAGTTGAATGTGTGCTATTAGAGGGTCAACACTAGGGCTGGGCATCGTTTGGATTTTGGATTTCTGATTCTCAAATATGATTCCTGTTCTAAATGTAACCCAGGTTAAGTGTTTATCAAAGTGAAAGCATGTTGTAAACAACAGTAATAAAAAAGAAATAAAAAAATGTGAAAAAGAGTTATTAAATAGGTAAATATGATAAAATGTTTTAAAACGTTTTTGATATTTTATTTATAAGAATTTGTTAAAAGTTTAAAACTGTTAATTTGTGGGTTATTTGTTCAATCTACTTTAATAATAATAATAATAATTAAAAAAAGTGTATCTTCTAATTAAGTACGCAGCTGCGTGACCCATGTGACTAGCATCAGCCAACCGGATTGTTTCCCGGAGGTGTGCCTGCTAAGCAAGGGAGACATGCACGGAGCTGCTGCTGCTGCATAAAAAAAGAGAAAAGGAGACCAGGCAGAAACATACACGGAGCTTCTGCAGAATAGAGAGCAGTGAGAACGGATACAGGCGGTGCTGCTGCGGGGAAGGAAGAAAGGAGAGCAGAAAACTAGTTTAAAAGTTGTTGGATAAGTATTTTTGCTTTCCAACCTGTTCCAGTGCAGAGATTGGTACCGTGATAAACGGGACTTGGTGAGTGAGAGAAATGTATTTTTTTTTTATTTCATGTAAATGTAAAGCTATGGTAGCGTATTTATGTTGTTTTTGGTAAAATGTGAAGGTGTAAAGTGCATTTAAAAGCTAAATGAAGGCACAAACTCTGTTCGCTGTTCCGTCTTTCTGCTCCTGTCCGCCATTACGTGATGGCGGTGCTGCTTCAAAAAGCAACATTTACGGACAGAAATGCACATTATTGTTGTTTTAGAGCTACCCAGTGTTTTTATTTTATGTATTCATACCCATTTTATGTTGTGTATGATAGGCCATTTAGTGTGGGTTGAAAAATATCCAGCTAAAGTGAACTTTGAAGAAGACGTGTTTGAAACAAGAGGGCGAGTCGCTCTCGAACCAGCCTTCGAACCACGTGGACCTTCTGAGCTGTGCATCTACCTCGAGTGCTACGCCCTCTGCTGATAGGTGCATGGTTTTCATCTGAACCGGTAGGATTCACCCATACTTCTGCAACACTGCAGAGCATAAAGACTGAACTGAACTGCTAAGTCAGAGTGAAGGGAGAAGAGACTTTTTTCTGTGAAATACAGATTTGATTCAGCCTTTTGCTGAATTCTTTTTTCTATTTTTTTTGTATTTTTATTTTCTAATGATTGTAAAAGGGTATTTTACAATGGTGTTTGTTGTAAACAAACTGTCCAACTTAAAAGGTACCTAAATGTGATTCAAACTAATTAGTTAGCTTATGATACCTTGAACCACTTGAATAAAACTAACTTGAATAGAAAATTAACTAAAAGGTTTGTTATTAAAATTATATTCTGTGTTTTAGTAAATCTCAAAGTTCACGATGACTTGCACAGTGTTTTATGATCTTTCAGAGTCCAAGGCTATGGTTTGAAAAACATCTTACCTAACGTCTTTATTACACCTGAAACCACAACTGTTTGCATTTCTCACATATATCAAGATCTGTATTAAGACTCATTAACTAGTCACTGATAGACCTAATCATGTTTTCATTTATGACTCTGGGATGGTCCGAAAATCGAAGGATGTCTACCAGCTATATAATCACAATGTTGAACTCATATGTTAGGACAAAACTTTCTGACATCAACTCAGGTTGTATTCTTTTGTCCTCCTTGATTTACCTGTTAAATAAATCAAGTCATTATTGCAACTAAGAAGGCATATCTCTCATTTTTCCTCTGTGTGACTCTTTTGGTTTTTCAAGATACAAGCTTGAAAATAATTCCACTAACAAATTGGTCCTTCGAACCGGAATGCTGCTTCTTTCTCTTCATCACCACTGGTAATCGCCATCTGACCCGTTGAGGTAAGAACTCCGACTTTTTTGTCGTTAAAAAGAGGTTCTGGCTGGTCTTTTGACGATTCCACGGAGGTGTTGGGAAACGCACGCAATTGAACTAACACGTGAGTCACAGAGGTATGCTTTCTTCTCCTTTGAAAGTTGCAAAGTGAGCCTATGGTTAGGGTCTGATCAACCCAAACCCATAGAAGACTTGGGAGTTGGACTTCTAAGTGGCTTTTTCCATCTTAAAAAGCAGTGTCTAGTCTGGGACTAGTTGAATCTTCTGAAAGGTTTTACACGTCAGGGACTGTGACCTTTTCGCTCAAAAGAAGTCGTGGTTTTGAGTTCAGCACGTATACTGAATTACTCCGTCGCGTCGTTAATATTGTGGAGCTCATAGGTCAGGGACCTTAAAGTCAGGGACTTTTAAATATATGTTTCTTGTGGTATGTGTGTGTGTAGTTAAAGTCTGTGGTTGTTGTTCAAAAGTGTTTGTTTTTGTTCGTTATGTTGGATTTATTGATATATTGTCTGGAAGTTTAAAGTTTTTTGTTTCTTGTTGGTTTTTTCTTGCTGGATATCTTGTTTTCATTCAAAGATAACTGTGGTTGAAAAGTTATTCTTCTTTTGCTACAGTGTTTGCAACTTTAACACTGTTTTTACAGTTTGATCGAGAGCGCACGTGTGGGTGTGTGTGCATTCCTTTATTGCCTGCAAGTGTGAGTGTGAGAGCTATTTTTAGATTACTCCTTTTCCCTTGCTTGTAAGTGTGTGTGCTTTTTGTGCAAGCTAGATAACTCTTTTTTGTGACCCACTAACTGCAGTAATGGGGAACAAAGCTGCTAAACAAGAGAGTGAGCTAGTAGGTGATGTAAAATTCATGTTCACCCAAAATCCAAACACGATTAAACACCTAAAGAAATGGAAAGAAAAATATAATTTTTCGGGAACCCTCCAACTCAGAGACTGTGCTGTTTTGACTGTCAAACTAGAAGAGAAGCTCAAAGACACTAAGCGTACTAAAAAGCGCGCCAAACTTGAACAACAAATAGTTATGGCTCGATGTTGGCTTAAAATTGCAAAGAACCGTGCAGAGGGCTTCAAAAAGAAACAAGAAGAGGCTAAAAAACAAACTTCTACTGTTGCTTTTTATGACAAAAAACAGGATAATGATGAGTCCACTGCTTTTTCACCGCGTGCTCCACCTGTGAATGTGGAAGCTGGTTCAAGCTCAGCAGTTGTGCTTAACCCTGCACCATCTGCTCCACCTGCTTATAATTCTGATGTCGTAGTCGACCAAGTGGTATCTCCCATCAGTATTACAAGTAATGCCATGACACTTCGCGATGGTAAGGTAAAGAAACTTTACTCAGTGAAAAAAACTAATGCTGATAACTTGCTTTCAGAGACGCTGACTGGGACTGACCTTTGTCCGATGATTGAGGTTGCAGGACATGACGGACCTGTCCATGTATACAGACCATGGACAGCTTCTGATGTTAGAAAAGCTATTGAGAATATCCCTCATCCTCGTGAGTCTCTCAAACAGTTTGAGGCTGGGGTTAAAGGGTTGATTCATAGTTATAGGTTAGATTCCACTGAGGTTGAAGTGGCAGTGCGTGCTATCTTAACTACTGAGTGGGCTTTAACTGCTGGTAATTGGAGTCCACTACAGAATCACTTGGCAATCAAATATGCTACTGTTGATGATCCCAATGGGTCAGCAGTGCTTGGAAATTTTTCGTCATTAATGGAAAAAATTACAGCGCGGTACAAAAAAACACCGGATTGGATTCAGATAAATAGGTGTACACAAAAAGATGATGAGGACATTGAAACCTATTTTGGCAGATTGTCAACTGTTTTTGATTTTCACAGTGGGATTGAGAAACCTGCAGATGTGAATGACACTAGCACACCCTACTCACAACAGTTGAAGAATGCTCTGCTTACTGGAGCAAGGCATGAACTCTCACAGTTTGTAACAAAACACATGGCTAACCACAGAACTGCTAACTTAAATGATGTACTGGAACACCTTAAACATGCTGAAAAATGGTTTAAGGACAAAGAGAGGAAAAATAAGAAGAAGCCTAATTCCATCTTCTTTCATGAGGGTGATACTGACATTTATCTTAACTCTGACTCTCCTTCCCCTCAGAACAGGTCGCCCATGTCTCAAAACAGGACTTGGGGGAATAGGAGTAACCTCAGAGGAAATGAGACCCAAAACAAATTCAGGCCACGCGATAACGATGTGTGCTATGTTTGTGGAAAAACTGGACATTGGGCAAGAACATGTAAACAGCGAAAGGGAGTGAAGGATGGGAGACAGAGACATTCCACTCAGCAATGACTAGATGGAGACACAGTGAGTGTACATGGTGATCTGGGTAAAGGTGAGAATTTAACAGTGAATGACACATCTAATATTGCTATTGACCCAAAAGTACAATCTTCTGCACCTGTTAAGAAGCAGGATGCACATGAAATTCTCTGTTATAAAGCTGCAGAGCTTTTAACGTTGAATGTCAACCCACCCACCATTCGTTTGTCTGTTGATGGTATAACTGTTCCATTTTTGATTGACACAGGAGCATGCAGATCTGTAATACGAGCTGATGCCCTACCAACAGTTAAGCTGTCTGGAAAACATGTGGTCTGCAGAACAGCCAGCAGTGAGTTGTATAAAGAACCTGAGTCACAAGAATTAGAGGTTGTAGACACTGATTCACATAGAAATGTGTATTGTAGGTTTGTTGTTTCCTCTAAATGTCCATGTAACTTGCTTGGACGAGATCTGATGACTAAATTACATCTTGCTCTGGTACCAGACAAACATGCTATAAGTGTTCGCCGGCTGGCAGACACTTTTGTTACACAGTATAACTGTGAACCTGACTACTGGTATTCTTTGGATCTGACCGATTTACCACTGCCTGGCTTTAATGACATGCTTATTTCAAAAGCTAAAGATAGAGTTTTCCCCTCGTCTGTTTTCATGCAAGCTGAAGACTTACATTGTACCATGTATTTCAGATCTGAATGTGGCCCTGATGCAGAGTATGAGGCCAAGCTGACACAACTTGGGGATGTCAAACTGTTCTTGAACGACATTTATTGGTCACATGTGGGAAACTGTGCAGTATCCGTTTCTCTCCCCTCAGCTGCTGAAAAATTGTTTTCAGTGCCTCACTCTGTCCCCCATGTCTCTCTCTCAAAACAGAATGGTGAATTTTGGGAGAATCTTGGAATTTGGATGAAAGACTGCACTAAGGCAGATGACTGGCGCTTGTTAGAGCCTAACACCTGGTTCAGTGATTCAAGTGGCACATACAGGTCCACTTTAAATTGGGTGATGTATGCAAAACCAGCAACTCACCTTTCTATTGATAAGAATACTAAAAGTCATTGACTATTGTATTCTTCAGTTGATAAGTTATCTGAATTGGCAAATGTCCCAGAATGTTTATGGTCTAAAGGCAAGTCTGATGTTGGCCTTATCAAAGACGCTGCACCTGTTGAGGTCAAACCTAAGTCCACCTTCAGACCTTATCAGCGCCAATATCCTTTAAAGCCAGAGGCAGAGGAAGGTATTTCATCTACCATTTTTGAACTTTTGAACGCAGGGGTAATAATTGAATGTCCTGACTCACCCTGCAATACACCATTGTTCCCTGTCAGGAAGGCTCCACCATCAGTTGGATGGAGACTTGTGCAGGATTTAAAAGCGGTTAATGATGCTGTCATTCCACGCTCTCCTTTGGTGCCAGATCCACATGTACTACTAAATGATTTAAGGCCTGATGCAAAATACTTTACTGTTATTGACATTTCTAATGCGTTTTTCTCTGTTCCAGTGCACAAAGACAGCCAATTTTGGTTTGCGTTCACCTACAGAGGAAAAAAGTACACTTACACGCGTGTACCACAGGGTTATTGCGAAAGTCCTACGATATTCTCGCAAGCAATGTCAGTTAACATTTCAAAGTTTATACCTCCAAATGGTAGTCAAATCCTACTTTACGTAGATGACATTCTTTTGACGCATCCGTCTGAAGAAGCTTGTAAACATGACACGATTGCTTTGTTGACTTTTCTTGCTAACAACGGGCATAAAGTAAATAAAGACAAAATGCAGCTGTGGGAGGAAAAAGTTAAATATCTTGGTCATATCATTTCTGGTGAAGGGAGAATGATAGATGAAGGTAGAAAAACAGCTATTCTTAAAGCTCCCAAGCCTTTGAGTAAAAAACAAATGATGTCTTTTCTTGGAATGGTTAACTACTGCAGATCATGGATATGCAATTATGCTGAGATTACTTCTCCACTGCATAACCTTTGTTATGACACACCTTTGGCTGCATCTGACCTTTTGACGTGGACGCCAGAGGCAGACATGGCTTTTGACAAGGTTAAATCAGTAATGGTGTCTGCTGGAGTTTTAGGGTTCCCAAACTACAAGAAACCTTTTACCCAAACTGTTGACTGCAGGGATGGTCACATGACATCTGTTTTAACTCAACGATTTGGTGAAAAAGACAGGCCAATAGCTTATTACTCTACTAAACTTGATCATGTTGCGAGATCTTTACCAGTTTGTGTCCAAGCTGTGATTGCGGCCTCCATGGCTGTGCAATCGTCTGCTTCAGTTGTTTTGTTTCATGAGTTGACGCTTAAAGTACCACATGCAGTTAGTGTTATACTATTACAAAACAAGATTTCTTATCTTTCACCGGCTAGACATTTATCATGTATGACTACATTGCTAAGCCAACCACATTTGACAATCGTAAGGTGTACAACATTGAATCCGTCTACCTTAATACCTATTGAAACTGATGGTACATTTCATGATTGTTTAACTGACATCTCGGAAAAGGTATTACCAAGAAAGGATCTTTCGGATATGCCTTTGCTGACGCCACATTTGACAATGTTTGTTGATGGTTCTTGCAGGAAGAATCCTGATGGGTCAAATGCTTCCGGCTATGCTGTAGTTTCACATGAGAAAACCTTGAGGAGTGGGGCTTTGCCTGCACACTTTTCTGCTCAAGCGGCTGAGTTGGTTGCTTTGACAGAAGCTTGTAAGCTAGCCAAGGGGAAGAATGTAAACATCTACACTGACAGTCAATATGCTTTCTCCACTATTCATGTGTTTGCTCAGCAGTGGAAGAATAGAGGTTTGGTTACTAGTTCTGGTAAGCCTATAAATCATAAGGATTTGATTTTGGAATTATTAGATGCGGTTCAGTTACCCAAGAAAATTTCTATTATAAAATGTGCTGCCCATACTCGTGTTACTGATCCCATTTCTCGTGGTAATGCTCTTGCAGATGCTGCTGCAAAGTTAGCTTCTCAGGAAATGGTTTCTTCCCAGTAAAACTAAAAATAGATGTGAAACTGAATTAAACGCAGAGAAAAAAAAGGGTTTAACAAAAAGGGATTCACACAAAATTGTGAGTTTGCTATTGTATGTTTTATGTTGTCATTGTTGTATGTCCTTATTATTTTTTTAAGCCGGCTATTTAAATTTATCCTCTGGTCTGTGGTTTTTTACTTACATTTCTGTAGTGTTAAGCTGTGAATTTCTCCAGCAGTCGTACCTTACCAAATTCTTCTGGTCCATTCTTGTGTGATACACTATTAGATGATATTACCCTGTAATTAGCCCACTAGGGCGTTACATATAGTCATCTTAAAGATGTGAATCCTTGTTTTAATCAGAAATAAAAATGACCAAAAATGGTGGAAAAAGTTGTAAAATGGGATTTTAAAAACCACAGAAATTGGTTAAAAGTTGCAAATTAAAATGGACAAAAACGGACAGAAAAAGTGTTTTCAAAGTGTCAATATTGGAACAATTAGTTTAAACTTTCAAAAAATGGGCATGACAAATGGTGTATGTGGTTAAATTGGCAAAAATAATCATGAAATATGATGAAAAAGGATAAAAGTGACAATAATTGGTCAACATATGTGACATTAGATGCAAAAGTGGTGGAAAGGAGTTGTAAGTGTCTTGAAAGTGGAAAAATGTGTATTAAAATAAATTAAAAATACATTAAAGTTTGGGATTGAAGCCACAGATGCTGCAGGGTGAGAAAACACACACACACACACTGATCATCTGTAGTTTAAAGATGTGTAGCTCTGTGGGCCTGTACTACAAAGCTGGATACGTATTTCCTGGATTTATCTCCGTTAGCGGGTTTCACCTAACCAAACATTCTCTGTCAGAGAGCAGCTGCACTATGAACTGAGATATCAACTCACTCTCTTAACCCAGGTGATTTCAGCCTGGCTACGTGCACGCTCCTGTGACAGGGGTGAGAAAGGACCCCCACACTTTGTGTATAGCAGCACAACTGCTGTATGTTCCTGCTGAGGCTGTCAGCGTCACCACAGTGTATAATGAAAGTGTATAATGAATGAATGAATGATCTGATTGGTCCGTGGATACAGAAAGTGTCTGACACACACAGCCTCAATCAGCTGACTAGGCATTTTACAAAGATTATCATTCAAAAGTATTAATATTGTTCATTTTTAGTGAGTCACACATAAACCTTTTAGTTTCTGGGCAAAGATTTCTCCATAGAGACTAGAAACAAATGTAGAGACTTTATCTTGTGTTATTGGAGAGTTTTCTGATGTTTTAGAGACATAAAAGCATGTATCACTCACTGCTGTGAGGACAGTAAGAGGCTCAGAGCCACAGCTGATCCTCACACAAGCAGCTGATCAGAGCAGACACACTCCACACTGCAGATGAAATGTGTCTGTTCTCTGTCTCCACCTTAGATAATGTTTCTCTTAGTTTTACAAGCTATTTATCTCGTTTGTTATCACTCTCTCTGACTCAGGGCAGACTGTGCACAGACTGAAAGCAGATCAAGTGAAGTCCACCACACACACAGAGTCAGAGGAACCTCTGTGACTCTGTTCCTCATGAACATGTTTGTGCCTTTATTCTGTTGCTTCTCCACCTCAGTCTTCATTTCTCCTCTTGATTTAAAGTCACGTTAGAGATTTCTGCTGGAATATAAAGCCATGAGACTTTATCTACTCTCAGATCAAGAACACACATTGACTTTTAATGAGCAGCTCGAGCAGCCAATAGTAATGCTTAAAACAGCTCATAAGATTGCTGTGTTGGTAGAAAGACCTCTGATTGGCTGACATCCATTCTGTATTGATAAACTTCATTTTCAGAGCCTGGAGAAGGAGAAGAGATTCACTGTCTACTCAGAACACTTTGGATTACAATATGCTCAAAGATGATTATGGATTTTTGACCAAATAACATAAAAAAAAAAAAAAAACATACTGCAGCTTTAAGCTAAGGGATGAGTACTGCTGAATTTTTACCTGCCAACTTTCTGGGTGTTTAGAACCAGCTGGTCAAAGCGTGGTGCTAATAACGCCAAGGTCATGGGTTCAAACCCCATACTGACCAGATATTAATCAAGGACCATAAACCTGCGTTCATGTGTTGTAAATGTTAGTGTATGAGTCAGAAAGGACAAGGTATGAATATGTATACAATAAACACAGATAAAGAATATCTAAACTGTTAATCATTCCCAAACCTGGAAGAAAATTCACAAATAGCCAAAAATCTAGAATGACTGTCAGTAAAGAAGCTTCTTTTTGACATCTTAATAAATCAGCAAGTAGGACAAATACCAATTTATTGATGAATAATCCCAGAAAAATTTAGGTTAAATACTAATAATACTTACTTTGTATGTGTATGCCTTGTGTATCCAGGTGTCCAACCATCATTTTGTATCCACAGTTGTGATGGAGCTGCAGAATGTAGGTTATACTTTCATCCAAATCATTGTCTTACAATGTAGTGAATAAAACATGGACTCTGTTTATCCAAAACAATGAGAAAGGTCACAATAGACATTAAATGAAAACTGTCTGTGAAATGATCTAACCATTGTTTGTAATAAAAACTCATAGACTAATAATAATGTAGCCTATTTTTAATGATCAAACATGTACATATATTAGCACACTATAGCTACAACTGTGCTTGTTTTGACAAAGTAAGTTTGACTGAACTCTAAATTAAAACTACTGCTAACCTGGACAGATGCTAGAGATAACAAGGACAAAACAATACTAGATGACTTTATACATTAGCTGATATTAAGGACAAGGGCTGATGTGCTGTTAAAACAGACCAGATTGTTTTAATGTAGCCTAATTGTTGTGTAGTCTACATGACATTAGAACCTGAACATATGCCATGTAATATGACCAGTCTATAGCTTCATAATATAAGTATTGAAATGGAATAGCAATGCAACGTTAGCCTAGCCTACTATTAATACACATTAACATGAGTAATATTTACACACAAATATAGTTCTACTGTTGCTACTTTCAAACAAGCAAGAGTTACAAAACAGATGTTGACAGAAGTAGGTTAAAATGACCTTATCTCATAATGTACTATCCTCACACTAATTGTTCTCTCACTCACACTGAACATCTCTGTGATGTCCAGAGCAGTGTTCTCTGAATGGAGGTGAGCCTCAATCATATGGGGGTAAAAAGTAGGAGGGGCATCTGAAGGTTGTTTCTTCAGTCTCTGAGAAGATGCAGAACTGGTGGGAAATTTCTTCCAGACCATCAAACACTGCTGGGTCAACTTCTAAATCCATATCAGAGTTTAGCTGAGCTAAGCTGTTAATAAAACTATCCAGATAAAAGTGAAGGTCGTCATTTGGTGAATTGTTTTCAACTTCATCAGCTAAAGCTCGTAAGTCATTCACTAAAACTCTGAAATCAGCCATCTTCACTTCTTGATCTAAGCCACGCCCATCTGCTGCAACAGGAAGTGGATCTGATTGGATCGCTCAGTTGACCAATCCTGAATGAGACTGAGGTTAGTCCCACCTACCTCATTAGCATACAGACACAGAAATGTGGAATTAAATAAATGTGGAAATAAATACATGTTGAAAAAATAATGTATAAATAAATACATGTATAAATAAATAAAAGTAGAAATAAATAAAAGTTAAAATAAATAAATGTTGAAAGAAATAAAAGTAGAAAAAAATAAATGTTGAAATAAATAAAAGTAGAAATAAATACATGAATAAATAAATAAATGTATAAATCAATTTAAGACATTTATTTGTTTATGTCAGATTTATTTACCAGTTTTTATTAATTTATTTATGCATTTAATCATCTCTTTATTTATATATTAATTCTTTTATTTATTTATTCCAATATTTATTAATACATTTATTTATTTATACGTTTGGCAGGTTTGGTCCTCCATACTCCCTGAGCACCAGTCAAACAAAGTTATGTTCATAGAAATACACAAAAAGAGGATTTAAAAGACATTTATCATTTAAAACTACAATTATAAATAAAAATAAAATATGTTTAAAGTGCTGATGAAAAAAATAGAATACTGATATTCTACAAGTCAGTTTAAATCTAAACAACTTAAGGTAATATTGCATATTACGGTACATGTAACATAATGGAATGATGTCTTTCTGTCTATCAATTATCACCATGGTACATCACAGGTAAATAAGTCATGGAGCTTCCTCACCCATTCCCTCAGACAGGCCTTAAGTCCTGATGCACAGGAGAACATTCTACCATAACAACTCCCACTCTGAGCCACCATCAGACGTCCATCCAGTGGTGGACCGTCAGGGCCAGCAAGGCCTTCTCTGCTGGCCTAAACGTAATAAGAAAATAAATTTCATTTTAATATATTTTTTTCATAAATATGTATTAAATTATTCCTCATAGTCTTTTCTCTAGCTTTCCTCTTGGTTGCGCTGCTTCCAGGATTGTATATTTATCTTATAGCTTTCATCCAATCATATTTGAGCTGTCACGTGTTGCCAGGCTCCACGAAATCTTCCCGAGGCCTTCAGAATTAAAAGTGGGGGGGGGGCTGTACACTTAAATGAACTGAAACAGACAGATTGTGATAACCAATCAGATTTCGAGTTGGTGACATCAGGGCCAGCTAGCAGGTCTCACGTTGAACGTGACACGTTCTGACGTTCACGTCCTCTGATTGGATACGCACTAGTGAGAGGCAGCGCTATGCAAAGTAGAGTGACGTTAACCAAATGGAAGCTGGTGTCCCGTTAGGTCGTCCAACCCCCGCGCTAGCTAACCTGTCCCAGCCAGGAAAAGGGTTTGTGCGCCACTTTCAAAGCAGCAGCTACGAGCGGTATCCCTGGCTCACAGGTTCAGAGAGACTCTGCTTTCAGCACTAGCCTCCATGTCGATAGAAAAGGACTTATTGGTGGAACTGAGACGGACAGATAAACTGTACAACAGTCATTGAAGTCTTCTTGAGGAAAGAAAGGAGGATGGATTTTGTGTTCAAATAAGCGGGGAGAGTCGTTTTGGTGAGTACAAAGCTTTTATTTCTTCTTTTTTTTTTCTATATTTTTGTGATTTTATTTTGTAAGCCCTGTCTTGACGGTCTGGCGAGGCGGTCTGCGCCGTGCCGCGCCGGGCGCAGCCTGCGCTTTAACGTCGCGACAGAGCCCATAATGTGCAGGTACCTGGCGCACCTGTGACTTCAGTGAAGGGACTGAATTGTTTCGCTTTAATCTATATCAAATGTTCAAAGAGTAGCTACACCAATTCACCACTGTCGGAAATGAATGAATGAAACTGCTTTACGGGTGCGACAATGTGCTGTTTAGTGGACTTTCGTAGACTAATTGCCTTTTATTTTTAAGTTGTGACAGTATCCAAGTGATCATATAACATATACTTTACTACTCTTAATTGTTAATACGGATGTATTGATTTTAAATGCTAAAGGAATAAAGTAGTTGTACTCAACTATGTTTGTTTCTGTATAAATGTATGGTTTCGAGAGACATGATGTCATAATGATGGTATTAAGAGGTGGATTCATTCAGTGTAGGACATCACTGAAGGCCTAGGTGTGAAATGCACGGCTCGCCACTGGTCTAATGGGACCAGCTTTGTCAGTGAACACGTGAAATATAATTAAAAAATATTGCATTTCACAAGTTGGGATGAATAAATAGTGACATTAATATTATGCTAACATTTATTTCACACAATGTGTGACATGTTTAGCATTTATTCTTCCATACAAGTGTTAAATCTGACCATAAACAAATCTATGGCTTTATGACAGTAAGACGTGTACCTTTTACTTGGTCTATTATTTATATGGAGTGGTTAGCGTTTGCTCTTAGCTCAGTCTGTGTGTTGGTGCGTTAGCTTTAGTTGAGTTTCCAGTTCATAATCGTTGCTACAGGTTCATCTCTGTCCCCGTGTTTGTGGAACTTTGGGTGGATCTGATGGAGGAACTTGGACTGTTCACTTTGTTGGATGGTTGTCTGGTTTTAACAAAATAGCAGTCCATGATGTATCGCAGCTCGGCAGCTGGGATGACATTCTCACCAGTGAGAATATTTTTGACGATAAATCATAAACAATAAAATATCGCACATTCGTAATATACACATACAGTAGATCGGCTCCTTAACAAACTGCCAGCAGAACATTCCAGTCACTTCAAACGCCATGTATGCCGCAATCAGGATGTCCTAACATACGATTTACAAATGTTTTCATCTTGGTTACAAACTGAAGCTCGTTGTCAACCTAGAAAAGAAAACTCCATCTCATCTCTCAATCACCATAAACACCCATGTAAATCAATACCAGCAATGACAACAATTCTACATGGAACAAACAAACCCAATGAGACCAGACAATCTTCAGAGCTCCTTCAGAAGAAATTCTAAAGAAATTCTGTGACACCTGCAAAAGGAGATATCTGCAGATACTCTGTGATGTAAATCAGAGAACCAACAATGTTCCTGTTCCTGCTGTGAAGACACTGTACCTTGACAGACCAGTTGACAGCAATGGTGTCCTCCTTAAAGTCGTCAATGTGATTCTCCGCAATGGTGACCGAACTTTAAAAACATATGCTGTTCTCGATGATGGTTCACAACGAACAATTCTGCTTCATGCAGCTGCTCAAAAATTCCACCTGGTTGGACAATTAGAAAAATGATCACTAAGAACGGTTCACCAGGACATTGAAACTCTTCATGGTTCATCTGTCAGTTTTCAGATCTCTCCTGCTGCCACACAGAGAAGACCTTTACCATCAAACATGTTTGCACTGCAACCCAGCTGGCACTTTCTGACCACATTTATCCTGTACAAACCCTCCAGTGAAAATAAAAGACTTTCCACTCCCATCCATAGAAAAGGCATCATCACTATTTCTCATTGGCTCAGATCACATTCATCTCATTACTCCTACAGCGCCAATCAGGTTAGGCCCTTCCGGATCCCCTGTAGCTGTCAAAATCCTGTTAGAATGGACACTCCAAGGTCCAATCAGAGAAGTTCAGTCACACAATTCCCTAGTGTCTACGCAATGCTTGTTCTTGTCCATCGGACCCCCTGCAGAAGAGTTGTGCTACCATGTTGAAAAACTTTGGAAACTTGACACCCTTCCTGTACACAATGAGAAAGTTGTCATCAGATCTAGCAAGATAAACACAACCATGGAGCTTCTTAAAACCACAACGAAAAGAGATCTATGTCATGCCCTCTACCTCTGGCATCTCCTGAACTGTGGTCCGTTGGCACCATCTGGTGGTCTCCATGCCTCACTGTCCAGACTACTCAACTCTAATCATCAGGATTGCTTCCAGCTGCGGCGGGGAGTGGTCACACCACTACTTAAGACAGACCGGCAGACCACAAACCGACGCCAAACTGTAAGCATTTGCAGACTCTGACCCTCTCAGCCGATGGGATCTCTCCTGCTTCCTTCCCACCTGGAACCATCATCACCGCTGGAATCCCTCAGCTCACTCACCCTTCAGCTGGTTCTTCCCCACTCCTGTGCCAGGCTCCTTCGTTTCGGCCGCGTTGGCTGCAGCTCGAGCGTCTCTGTGTTCCTGCCCATTGGGGTTCAGAGGTTTCCTTGTTAGTTTAGTCATTCTGAGTTTATGCCTTTAGACCTAGGGTTCTGTTTTTTCATCAGTAGTTTCCTGATCGTTTTTAGTTAATCTTAGTATTAGGTCTCCCTCAGTTTGCTCAGCACTTAATTTCTCCCCACTTTGGGCGCTGGTAGGTTTTCTGTTGTATTCAGTTTTTGTGAAATAAGTCAGTTAATTGTATCTGTGCCTCCTGTTGTGCTGTCTGCGCTTGAGCCTCAGTTCCGTTTCGTGACAATCTATTTAATGGTGTTCAACACTATGCCACTCCTCTTCTCAGGTAAGCAAACTCACCCCTCCTGAATATTCCTCAAACGGCAGTAATGTCAAGACTCCGTAACATTGAATCTCGACTATCCAAAGATCTGGACAAAGCAAGCTCATACTGTGAACAAATGTCAATTTAAATAACTAAAGCCAAGTAAACAGGTTTTCCATGTAGACGTCAGTTCAGGAATTACTATTACCATGTAAACATGAAGCACAAGACTTTAATTCCAAATGACTTAATGCAGAAAAACTAATTCCGAATGAAAAAAAACATTATGTAACCGTGGCAACTGAGGAGTTTAGAACAACCGTTGATATGCCGGGGAAGAACTCCACATCAGAGAACATCAAAGGAAGAGCAAAAAGTAGAACTCTAAAAAAGAGACTAAAGGCAGAACTAAAAACCCAGAGCTCACAGAGCAGATACTTCCTCAGGAGAGAATAAACAGACATAGTGTGAAAGCCAAAGCTGCAGATAGGAGAGAATAGGAAACAGCTGGAACAGCCCCTGATTCAAAGAAAGACTAAAACATCCCGGAATTAACATCCTTCCCACAGATAACACCTAATACTAAGCTACTCTTAAACGGTAATCTCATGTTACAACCATCTATTGGCACAAAGGACAATCTAACAACAAGTGTTGTGCTTAATGATTCTGATTCTTCTCTCCTTTAATATGTCTTTGTTGTGTTTTAATATATGAATCTGTTGTTTTTAATATATTTTGTGTATCATTCTGTAATTTAGTATGTTTCTTTCAGTAATATTGTATAATTTTTCTCCCAGTTTATGTTATTGTTGTCTTTGTGTACGTTATTTATTTTTGTTTATTTGGTATTGTTTTATGTAATCCTGTATATTTTTCTGTGGTTTGGTTATCATTTTGTTTGTTTGTGTCATTTCTGTGTGTGTATTTTAAATAGTCTTTTTGTGTGTTTTAAGAGTAATTTTGTGCATTGTTTTGCTATTGTTTTGTGTATTTATGTCATTTTGTATGTTTATGCTAATGGCAGCACAAAATGAGACCAAAGGCTGCTTGTGGCTGCTGTGACACCAGTGTCTCATGTCTGGACTAGTGTGACACTTCAATAGAGAATCAGAAGCAAGGTTGGGGTCAATTATAATTGTAATCACGCAATTGATAATTAATTACAATTATGGCGTAATCATAAATGTAATTTTAAAAATATGTTACTGTCATAATTGTAATTAAAATGTAATTGAGTTTAGAGAATTGACTGTCATTTGTAATTGCCATGCAAATTCTCTAAAAATAAGTATCAATATCAATTATAAGTTGTCAGTAAAAAAGTTTCAAAAACAAAACAGAAAACAAAACTGGGGAAC
>NW_021144981.1:0-101009 GCF_900634775.1 Gouania willdenowi | reverse complement strand
GTTAGTTTGCTTTTCATGTGCTTTTTATTTTTTTTTCTAAAATAATTTTATTATAAATGAAGAAATAAATAAATGATATACAATAACACTAATGGAGTGACCCATATAATCAAACATGTTTCATAAAATATCAGCTCTATGAGTCAGCAGATATTGTAGCTTTTTATAATGAATAAATGTTATTAATGAATCACATTCTGGTGATGATTTATTCAGTTTAATTTGTGTTTGTAAGGAACCTGTTTACACTTTAAGTTGAGAATTGTTTTATTCATTTATTTATTGTTTTTATTTATTGTACTTTGACCCAAGCCAAATGTAAAAGATTGTAGCAACATAGAGTAAAAAATTGTACTATTTATCATACGATTAGTCAGTTAATCGTTTCAATAATCAATGACTAGTCGACTATTAAAATAGTCATTAGTTGCAGCCCTAGACTCTACACCATGGCACTAGCATTGAGATGCAGAAAGCAAAAGTAACCAATAAATAATGTAAATACAGTACACTGACTAAAATGAAATATATATGATAAAATAACTAATAGCTTTCATGTTTTTCATGTTGTAGGCTGTCAATCACTGAGTTTCCTGGTTTTACTCCTTGGCCATGTTTACACGATTTTATTTATGTTAATTTATTTTACTTTGAAATGTGACCAGCAATGTCTTGTTTTAAGATTCACTAGGATTTAACTTCAGTGAAAACAATTGATATTATTTATTTTAATTGTATTTTTTTTGTGTTCTTTAAAACCGCATTTCAAGATTGTGCCTTTTTGTAAGACTCTACTTTTAATTATCATTAATAAATGCTGATAATATCACATAAGTCATTATTTCACAATTCGTCTCAACTTTTAACAATTTTTTTTTAAACACCAGTGGGCTTCACTACCCCCAGACTTAGCACATATTCTGGGGCAAACCCTGGGTCAGAACCCAAAAGTGGGTCATGAACAGCTGATCAAAATAAATAAATACTTAAGTTAATGCCTCATGATGGACTTGTCTTTTATTTTGAAATAAACTTTTCTTTTGATAGGCATGCTGTGAAATGCATGTTGCACAGGAAAATATATAGATTTATATTTTTAAAAATATTATATGTGTGTGTGTTGTGGACAGATATTTTTGAAAGACTAAATTTTGTTGGTTGAGTTCTAAAAAAAAGTGGGTCATGATTTAATGACTGTGGCAAAATGTGGGTCACAGGGTGAGACCAGTGGAGAACCTGGTTTACAGGATAATAGATGAAATGACTATTAATTACAGTATTGGTTATTTACAAACTTTAAATAAAATACAAATGAATAAACATTTGTGTTAAGTTATTACTAATTAATGACATTAATACTGGATATTTATGAAAACATAAATCAGATAAAGTATCTTCTTAACTATATTTGCTGTAGTAAATAGAGAGCCCTAATAAAGACTGTCCACAGGGTTATTGGTGTTATTGTTGACGCTTCCTTTGGGGGTGTGACTTTGTAGACGGTCCCTGCCCACTCCTTAGCTCATTAACATAAAGTGTGTTTTTCTGTAGTTTGTTCTCTGTGTTCCACTGAGTACACACAGGTTGTTCCACCTTTACATCGTCACATATTGATAGAGAAATGTGAGTGTGAATGAAGTGGGTCACCAGTTAAACTAGTCTCCAGTGTGTGTGTAACAGCGGATGAATGTGGTGAGTGAGTGAGTGAATGAATGGAAACACACGGAGTGTTCTAACCTCTTCCTTCACAGAGCACACATCTGAAAACTCCTCCGTTTCTTCTTCTCCGCTTTTCTCCATCTTTGGAGCAAACATTCCGTCCCACACATGGTCGGGATGACGAAGCTCCTCCAGCACAGCTTTCCTCCTGCAGCCTTCATCATCATCATCATCACTGTCCGTCTTACTCATACTCAGCTTCACTTCCCTCAATAATATTTGTTCCTATTCCTCTTCTTCTTCTAGTTTAACGGTAGTCATCATCCAGCTCTGTCCGTCCTCCATTTCACTGCTTTGTTTCTTACTCTAGCTGGTTGCCAGATACAACCGACGATTCTCCGCATGAAATATATTGAATACCCACAGAAATGCCCCAAAAACCATCCGTTCATCATCCAAATGAAACATAAATATCACCTTTAACCAACGTTAAACTGTTTAATCACTAAGTTAGTTATTTTATAATCTCACAATCAGCGGGAAAATACTCAACCTGGCAACCATCTCAACTGTTGCGCTGACGTCACAACCAACTTTTTTGAGTATAAATTAAATTATGATTAAATTATTACTGGTTTGTTCTCAGAAACAATATATATTTTAGATTAATATTGTACGAGCAGTGAAAATAAAGTCATATTAAATCCACAGTTACTTTTGCCTTGTTTAATTTTTTTTTTTATTATCATTATTATTATTATTATTATTATTATTATTATTATTATTATTATTATTATTATTATTTATTTTTTTTTTGAAGAAATTTCATTAATTAAGCAGGTATTGAACCATAATGTTTTTCTTCTTCCTTTGAAAATAAATTCTTTTTTAGAAGTTATTAACTCTGATTTTAGTAAAAATATTCTGATGATATATTTGTGTTTGCTGAAAGCTAAAGAAAGTCAATTTAAACTGTTAAATAATATCTACACATGTAATGGTTTCTTACATCAAATGTGTATTAAATGAGATCCTTTATTCGTCCCACAAGAGGAAATTTGCATTTCAGTTTCATCTCCGTCCAAGAAACATGAAAACACAATCACATAAAACATGGAGGACAGGAGGTATATTTATATTTATAGTAAGACAGTTGAGCTTTGTTTTGTTTTTGTTTTGTTTACATGTAAGTATGGTACACTCAAAAGATGTAACTACATTTGATATTATTTTATAAGTAATTGTTTTGATGCCACTTATTATTATTATTATTATTATTATTATTATTATTATTATTATTATTATTATTATTATTATTATTATTATTATTATTATTATTATTATGTACTTAGTAAAAGTAGTCGTGTATAAATACTATTGTAGAGGAGCGGAACCTTCGGCACTATAGATTGCAGTTCCCCGGTTACATTAGTGTGGACTCACTTCCTGTTTCCGCTCATACGTAATCTGGGAGAAGACGAGTGTGCATCGTGGTTCCTACTCTAACACTCTACATGTACTTTACAGGTTAGTGCTTGGTTTAAAACAACTGTTAATGAAAGCTTTAGGCTTTGTATTACTTTATAAGTCACTTTGTTTTGATAAGTTGTGCATCTTGTGACGTCAGTTTTATAGACTTTAACAGCGGTAGAGCCGAGCCGCCTCGCCACGGTAGTATCGCGATATTTAGTGTAATTCCCGCTATAGTTAAAGGTATTGTGGACGATGTTTAAAAAAGAAACGCCCTCTCCACATTTAAAAAAAAAAAAATCTATTTTCAAAGGACCCGGTGCGCACCGGGCACGAGCACGTACGACGGCCTTTCGTAAACATGATTGACAATTAGGAGGACCAATAGTCTTGATGATCCACCCGGAAGCTAAACATCGTCTACAATACCTTTAATATATATAGCTAGAGGCACCGAAGGGGAACTGAATTTTGCACTATTTACATGGAAACCTATAGCACATTAAAGCTGCAGTATGTGTCAATTTCTGTTGTTACAATAAGTCATCTGGAAATGTAATAAGCAGTTGTTACATATGGTTTTGGATAACAAAAGATGAGTGAACATGGAATTGCACTTTATTTTGATTTAATTCATCATTGTTTGTACTGGATATTGAAAGCACTGAACTGTATTATTGTAAATGAGCTTCAAAGAGAGAATTAATATACGCAATCTGGGAAAAGACGATTGTGCAGCGTGGTTCCTACTCTTATACTCTACATGTACTTTACAGACATTCTCTTTGTTAACGTGGACACCGTGCCAGCCGGGGCCCGTAACATAAGCACACAAATATGTTACAGATTTCATTACAGGATTACATTTTTGGTCTGGATTCTGGTTTTCAGATTAAGTTTGTTATGAAGTAAAGTTTTATTTTTGTAAAACTACATTTTTCATTCACAAAAGTATATATTTAAAGCTGCTTTCACGTTTTATAAATGAGTTAAACATGTTTTTAACTCATTAAGTTAGTGGTCAAAAGTTTTATTTACAGTTTTTCCATTCGTAATATAATTTACATATTGTACAAATATTTTAAGTGCCAAAAAATACAAATATAATATAAAGACAGGGATACAAAGTGGTGGATTGAGCGGTGCTGTTCTAATCTACTCCCTGACAAAAAAATTAAACATGCCTGTGGCACACACACACAGCCTACTCAAAGGGTAAACAAATAAATAAATAACAAAAAAAATTTTAACTGAAATTTGCTAAATAAAAATTGTTCTTATCTACAAATTCGATGAATCGATTAAATCTATTTTTTTGTCCAGCCATAGCTAGAGGCACAGGGGAGTAACTGAGTTTTGTGCTATTTACATAGAAACCTATAGCACATTAAAGCTGCAGTATGTGTAAATTTCTGGTATTACAATCAGTCATCTGGAAATGTAGTAAGCAGTAATTACATATGGTTTTGGATAACAATAGATGAATAAATATAGAATTGATTTCTTTTTTGACTTAATTTGTCATTGTTTGTACTGGACATTGAAATGTATTGTAAATGAGCTTCAAAGAGAATTAATATACACTAGGGATGTAACGATTAATCGTAAGGCAGTTAAAAATCGATTCATAGGTATCACGGTTGATATCGATTTTCTGAAAATTGAATCGCAGTACTTTTTTTAACCAGCAGAGTGTAGGCGGCGGGCGGAGTCTGCTAATACTTTCTTTTCTTTCCAGACAAATAACTTTACTCTCCATTTATTTAGTAGAACACTTAGTGCAACATTTCTCTGCTCATTAAATACAAACAACATTTAACTTGAGGTGTCAATCCAATGCTTAAATAACATTTTTAATCATATAAAGTGTAATATAAGGCACGATACATCATCCTTTAAACAGGTAATTACATGTAATTACCATACACATAAGTGTATGGTAGGGATGTAACGATTAATCGCAAGGCAGTTAAAAATCGATTCATAGGTATCACGGTTGATATCGATTTTCTGA
This sequence comes from Gouania willdenowi, assembly GCF_900634775.1. Lineage (NCBI taxonomy): Eukaryota > Metazoa > Chordata > Actinopteri > Blenniiformes > Gobiesocidae > Gouania > Gouania willdenowi. The sequence goes on along the minus strand of NW_021144981.1, from coordinate 95,866 downwards.
AAATTGAATATCGCAGTACTTTTTTTAACCAGCAGAGGGCGCTATCCACAAGTTAGGCGGCGGGCAGAGTCTGCTAATACTTTCTTTCTGGCCGCCTTCTACTCTTAAATATGTTGATAAATGATTCATTACCCCTTTAGCACCGAAAGAATATCTGTAATATTACTTGAATATCTGTAAAAGTCAGGTTTTTCTATTAGCTCTGTCTGCTAGCATAGCTTCTCTTCTTCACTGCAAGATATCTGCATGCCAACCGACCACTGTGTTACCAGCGTCCTCTGCTGGTCCAAACAAATGACGTAAATCAGTACAATCACGTTTTTTTTTTTTTTTTAAAGTCCAATTGTTAAGGCACAAAATACATTTTCAGTTGCACTTTTAAAAAGAAAAATAACTATTATGTAGTTTTGCATTGTTTATTATAGAACCAGAATTTAAATTAATAGGCTTCATTTTCATTTGTATTATTCCTTTATTTATTTCATTCAAGATTTATTTTTAGTTAAATTGCATTGTTTTGAATAGTTTATCAAGGAATTCTTTTGACAATGAAAAATAAAAGGAAAATAATACAGTATTTCCTAGTTTTTTTCCCAAAAAAAAAATTTGTCTACAGTCCCATTTTGTAAAATAAACCGTGAGAGAATCGTATCGTGAACCCAGTATCGTGAATCGAATCGTATCGGGAGTTGAGTGAATCGTTACATCCCTAGTGTATGGTAATTACAGGTAATTACCATACACATAAGTGTACGGAGAAAAAAAAAACAAGTTATGACACCTTCTTTTTTAAACATGGAGAGTGAATTAAAAACTAGTTCATGTCCACATCATCAAAAAAAGCAGATCTGAGTTTATAATTAAAATTTCCTACAATAGTCAAGGATGGCCATCTGGACTAGAGCTAATATTTATTTAATAAGAGCTTTAAAAGACATGGATGGAGACATGACGACATTCATACAGACTTATTACGCACACAGAACTGTTCCTTTCTGTGCCTCCCTCTGTGTGTGTCTCTCTCTTCAACTCTCACACAATCACACACAGATACACAGCCAGGAGCGTGAATCACACATGCGTGGGTACGGTTGCTATGGCACATGCGCGCACACACACACACACACACACACACACACACACAAACATCGCAAATGGAACAGGCTTCATCGAGGCATTGCTAATAATGATTTAAAATAATAATTATTATTTCTTCCGTCAACCAATTCGTGGACCACGTGTGTGCCGAACCATGGAGAGCGATCCGTGTGCTGATCATGGATCAATGATTATCCGTTGCACCACTATTGATTAGCAAATGGTGTGATTTGGCAGAGAAAAACCTTTGGATGTGCTGTGTATTGACCACAGACGGCACCGCAAGGGTTAAAATGTGAACTACAGACGGTTCTACGTTCTCCGTGATTTGGGAGATCGTCATGTTTTAATCCTTAATGATCTAATATCGTCAGATCACACATCCTAAGCACCTATACTATATCACCAGATACCACAGCACAGCTATCCTGCTCCCTCCTTATTTACTTTTCTGAACATCTAGTCCATCTATGAACATTTAGTACTGCATGAAAAAGTACCTGGTATTTTAGAAGATGCAGGTGCCTTTAATTAGGACATAAGGAAGTCCTTGTCCTTTTTCAGCTCCCTGTTGGTCTCCTCCAGGTCTACAATGTGGTCTTCAAGATTTTTAATTGTCTGTTGATCCTTCTTGGCTTGTTCTTTGAGTTTGGTAAACTCCAGAGTCCCTGTTGGTGCCCCTGTGCACATTTATTGGTAAACAACATGATTTTATATTTTCAGACATCCATAGGGTTTATTGTGTAAATGATTCAGGTGTACATTTGTAAAGATATATTAAATATAATAGACTTACATTGTTTCCTTGGTGAACCTTTAATGGTTGTCATTGAGGAGGGACCTCTTCTTTATCTTGTGGCTGTTCACCTACATCAGGAAGTAAGTCACATCTGTATTAGGAGGATATCTGACGTTTAGAACTATCAGTGGTGTGAGATGTACAGTGGACGGTGAGGGAAACTATAAGTTCCTGGACAGGAGTCCAAAGTAATATTTATGCATCATATTGGCTCTCATTATGATGAAATCACTTTTTATCAATAAATTACAGTTTTTTAAAAACAGAACATCTTTCTGTGTCTTTTTAAGAGATATACAGTATTTGTTGTGTGGATGGGAAGTAGCAGGTTATAGACCAGAAATGAGGGTATTTTATATTGACTGTTTTCTGTTTCCATCTTAACATATAATGTCTATGTTTCCACAGGAGAATCAACAGAAGTGTAAATGACATGGATGGCAGCACTGCACAACAACAGGTCAGTGTTGAAATCATTGATGTCTCATGTTATTTTATTTTTCTATTGAGATCATAACCAGAGCATTGAGGCCATCTTATGTCATTATATTCCTAAGGAAATATTTGATCATCTTTAAAGTTAAGAAGCACATCAACATGCTGATGAATAGTTGACTTATAACTAGCGTACCGTAGTTTAATGAGATTTGCTAAATGTTTGAATGTTTTAGTGTCAATATTAAGTTTTCAAACAGTGGCTGAAATAACAGGTCATTTATTTTATATCATTTTAAAAGATGTAACAAAAATGTTTTAAATAACAGTAAAGCAAAACAATAGGTTACATGTATTTTAATTTTTATTTTGCAGAAATGCTGTACATTGTTATGGCTGAATTTACGGTTGACCTCATTTTGAGACATGATTCATTGCTCTGGTTGAATGATGGAGTCCAGGAAAAGCATTGATGATTTTATATAAAAAAGTTTATTCTATTGCTAAGTAAAAAGGTACAAGATGGAACAAAGTGAAACAAAATTAGCGTCCGTCCAGGCGGACGTCCGAAGGAAGTGCCGCGCCCTTCCCAACAGTTTCAAAGCTTAAGCTTTTTATACAGATAAGAAAAGGTCCCAACAGTGAGAGACAAAAGGGAGGGAGTCAGATGCCCAATAGTGGAAAGATTTGAGGATGATGAAGATGTGTATGTTATGATGAAGATGTGGCGCCACCCTTATCTCCATGATAGTGTGTGCTGCATGCGAGCAGAGATTCTGGCCTTGGCAGAGACTGTGCTGCACTGAGTACGCTCTGTACTGTTTAATCATGATTCAGCTGTTCAAAAGTGTAATGAGTAATGGAGTCGTCATGTATTAAAACATGACAAATTGTACACATGAACATACATTTGACGATATGATGATGAATATAATAATTGACCATAACAACATGAATTAAGTTAACAGTAGCATAACTTAACATCTGCATTGTTTCACCTCATGAATTAGATTCAGAGGGTCCAGCTCTGATAGTGGGGTCTCCTAACCCTCTTCCCCTGGTCAGGGGTCTGTAACCTTTACTCTACAAGGAACCATTTAACCTCATCTCACCTGGATTGAAGTCCTCATGGAGCCATAAATACCTTCTCTATGAAGACAATACAGTGTATTACGTTATATACAGTTAACATTATATAGAATAATGTTTGATTTAATTATTTTTTTATTGATCATGTAAATAGAAACCTAAGAACAGCTTAAAATAAAATAAATCAACATCAAGAAATAAAACAGTATCTTGCATCTTCAAATTCTTACACATCTCAGTTTACATGAACATAGAGCTCGGCCATTTTGCCTAAAAAAAATTGAAGTTTCGATTTGATTTTCAATATTTTTTTTAATACACTTTAAAATGAGTGCAGACATCAGATTTATTGTCAAAATTGCAACTTTATTTCTGTGATTGTCATCAAGAGTTAAAATGCATAGAATAATCTCAAAATAAAAGTAAATAAGGCTGTTATTCAACAATTTCAAACTTTATTCCAGGTTTAAGCAAAAGTGCAACAACAACTTCACAGTAGCTTAAATTTTCTGATTAAAAAATCATATAACTACATATTTTATTACATTACAGTTAAAAAAATAATAAACTCTGCCCTTAGCATCTCAGCATAGTGTGAATAAAAAAAGTGAACATGCCTGTGGCACACACACACATATAGCCTACTCAATGGGTAAACAAATCTAAACAAAGAGGAGGCGGGCTCACATCGGAATGTGAAAAAGTTAAAAAAAACTGGTGGGAAAAAAAATAAATATCTAAATATTAATTGAAACTCAAATTTTTTAATTAGAAATTGTTTTTATCTACAAATTTGATTCATCGATTAAATCGTTTTTTTTTTTTTTACGTAACCAGGATACAAAAAACATGTAACTGTAATCTGTGACAGTATATTAAAAAATGTGTAATCAGATTACATGTTTTTTTTATAAAAACGGGGGTTATTTTGAGGGATTACATTTTAAAAGCAAGCAGAATATGCATCAGTGCATCAACACACAGTGCACGTTCACTACAACAAAAGAACACGTAAAACAAGCTGTAACAATCTTGTGATGACGTAAACAGCGCGGACACCGTGCGCTTATCTGGAAACAGACCAACGTGTCCGTGGACTCACAGAGCTGAAGAGTTTTCTAAACAGAGTTGATGGATCAGTACGTGTGTTTTATGTTTCTGTGTCACATCAACACTGTAGTACCGTGGGACCTCTACACAACAATCTGAAGCAGGGCACGTTAGGCGTTATATTTGTGCCACAACTCTGCTGTCAGTGCACGTCTGAACGTTATCACGACTGTAAATGGTCCACGTTATAAAGATTATCTGTTGATTGGATTAAAAGTAAACCAGCGAGTTAAAGACATGTACACAGAGCTGTGTGTGCATCTAAAGAAATAAATATAACCAATAGAAGCTGATTTTTCATCAATAACTTTAATGCACTTTGTGTTTTAATTAGATAAAATATTTAATGTGACTCTTCCAACAGCTCAGTTATAGGCCTGTACAACATTATTTAATGTATGAGTGGGGTCAGGTTAAACTATTTTATTTTATATTGTGCATTGTTGGAATGTCTGTGCTAAATAAACATTTTCTTATTTTTAATTTATTTATTCTTTAAAGCATTAACATTAATTTATACAATTGCAATGTTTTAATTTTAGTGGTTAGTTCTAAAGATGGGCGATAATGATAAAAATCACAATAAATAAAAACTATAAATAAAAGAAATAAATAAAAAAATTCACAACTTAGTGTAAACAGGTTCCTTACAAACACAAATATATGTGAATAGAGCTCGGCCATTTTGCCTAAAAAAAAATCTCTTTTTAAAAAGAAAAAATCAAGTTTCAATTTGATTTTCAATATTTTTTAATAGACACATTTAAAAAGGCTACAATAACTGCTGACTCAAACAGCTCATGAGCTGATATTTTATGAAATATATTTGTGCATGTGGATCACTATTAGTGTTACTGTATGTAATTCATTTATTTCCTTACTTGAAATAAAATTATTATTATTAAAAAAATCACAAATAACTTCAATAGTGTTTTTACTGCTGATGAAATATAATTGAAAATATTGCGCTCACAAAGGTGACAGTGGCTCAGGTGGTAGTGGGTTGTCCTCCGATCGAGAGGTTGGGGGTTCGATCCCAGTACCTGACTATGTGTCGAAGTGTCCTTGGGCAAGACACTGAACCCTAAGTTGCTCCCAGTGGTTGACTTGCCTTGCATGTCAGTCCTGTCCCACTGGTGTGTGAATGTGAGAGTGATTGGGTGAATGAGCTGATATGTAAAGCACTTTGAGACTGCTTCAGTGTGGTGATAAAGCGCTATATAAAATCAAGTCCATTTACCAAGTTGGGATGAATTAATAGTGACATTAGTTAATATTTATTTCACACAACGTGTGACATGTTTAGCTTTTATTCTTCCATACAAGTGTTTAATCTGATCATAAACAAATCAATGGCTCAGTGGTTTTATGACAGTAAAAGATGTTTTTTTTTTTTTTTTTTTTTTTTTTTACTTGGTCTATTAGTCCTTATATGGAGTGGTTAGCATTAACCCTGTCTGTGTGTCGGTGGGTTAGCTTAGCATAGTTAGCTTTAGTTGAGTTTCCAGTTCATAATCGTTGTTTGTAGAACGTTGGGTGGATCTGATGGAGGAACTTAGACTGGTTCACTTTGTTGGTTGGTTGTCTGGTTTTAACCCAGTAGTGATCTATGATGTATCACTGCAAGGCAGCTTCTGGTAGCCGTGACAAACACCTCACACACGGTAATAGACGGTGGTGTGTGGGCGGTGCACGTCAGAGCTTCCGTAAACAACGTTCCGCTCCAGAGAATAATAAGTTGTTGACAACAAACAGTCACAGTTTTGGTCCGTGGAACATGTTTTTTTTGGGCATTCTTGGCTAAATTGAGGGACAAATGGCCCGTGGCCCTAGCTAATTTCTGAATTTTTTTGTTTATATCGAGGTATGACAAATTCTTACCGGTGAGAATGTTTCTCACGATAAATCATAAAATAACGCACATTCCTACTTAGTACACATTCAGAGCCACAAATGCAATGGGGGGCTAATAATTTGCATAATTTCTTTTGGTGTTAAAGTTTCGGCCAAAAAATTTCATTTGGGTGCATCCCTAATGGAAACTCCTACATCATGTTTTATCAATGACCCTGTAGACGGGTCATGGATTTGACTTTGCTTTTATCGACAGCTTGAGTCATGAAGTAAAAACGCAAATGGAAAAGACAAAGACAAAATGAAAAAAGCAAAATGGAAAAAGAATGATTTCATTTATATATTTTTTCATTATTGATTCTCTTTTTTATTTCCACATGCATTTCCTTTTAATTTTGGCATTCCTGTGATTTTATAGAATCTAACCTTTTAATATATCTTGCTGCCTGTAGATTAGTAGGAGGGCATGGGGAGGGACCACGCCACAGCTCTGCCCAAAAGGTTTTGTAAGGATGTGATTATCACAGTTTTAAAAGCCTTTTCTCAGGAAAATCCAAATCTAAATTTTTTCAAGTCTTATGGCTTACTATTGCCCTCCCACCGATTGTGGGCATTTGCAACTTTTTGCTCATTTTTTTTTCTCATTTTTTGTGATCACAATTGGGGATGTAGCTCAGTGGTAGAGTGCATGCTTTGCATGTATGAGGCCCCAGGTTCAATCCCTGGCATCTCCAAAAAACAAGAGCTCATGGATTGTGAAGTTTTATGCCTTACTATTGCCTTCCCTCCGATTGTGTGCATTTGCAACTTTTTGCTCATTTTTTTTTTTTATTATTTTTTGTCAAAGTAATTGGGGATGTAGCTCAGTGGTAGAGCACATGCTTTGCATCTATGAGACCCCAGGTTCAATCCCTGGCATCTCCAAAAAACAAGAACTCATGGATTGTGAAGTTCTATGCCTTCTTTCTGCAATGGGTGTTTATCACATTTTTCTCATTTTTCATGCCCTTCTGCACTTTAATCCCAGTTTAAGTGTGCACATCATATTTAGACTAGTTTTTAGAGTCTTTTGATAGCCTTTTCTCAGAAAAAAAAAAAAACAACTCCAAATTTTTTCAAGTCTTATGCCTTACTATTATTTTACCTCCGATTTTGGGCATTTGCAACTTTTTTCTCATTTTTTTTTCTCATTTTTAATTACAAAAACAGGGGATGTAGCTCAGTGGTAGAGTGCATGCATAGCATGTATGAGGCCTCAGGTTCAATCCCTGGCATTTCCAAAGAACAAAAGCTCATGCATTGAGAAGTTCTGTGCCTTCTTTCTGAATTGGGTGTTTGTCACATTTTCTCATTTTTTATGCTGTTCTGCATTTTAATCGGAGTTTAAGTGTGCACATCATATTTAGACTAGTTTTTAGAGCCTTTTCTCAGAAAAAAAAAAAAACAACTCCAAATTTTTTCAAGTCTTATGCCTTACTATTATTTTACCTCCGATTTTGGGCATTTGCAACTTTTTTCTCATTTTTTTTTTCTCATTTTTAATTACAAAAGCAGGGGATGTAGCTCAGTGGTAGAGTGCATGCATAGCATGAATGAGGCCTCAGGTTCAATCCCTGGCATTTCCAAAGAACAAAAGCTCATGCATTGTGAAGTTCTGTGTGTTCTTTCTGAATTGGGTGTTTGTCACATTTTCTCATTTTTTATGCTCTTCTGCATTTTAATCCCAGTTTAAGTGTGCACATCATATTTAGACTAGTTTTTAGAGTCTTTTGATAGCCTTTTCTCAGAAAAAAAAAAAAAAAAAACAACTCCAAATTTTTCAAGTCTTATGCCTTACTATTTTTTTACTTCCGATTTTGGGCATTTGCAACTTTTTTCTCATTTTTTTTCCCTCATTTTTAATTACAAAAACAGGGGATGTAGCTCAGTGGTAGAGTGCATGCATAGTATGTATGAGGCCTCAGGTTCAATCCCTGGCATTTCCAAAAAAACAAGAACTCATGCATTTTGAAGTTCTGTGTGTTCTTTCTGAATTGGGTGTTTGTCACATTTTCTCATTTTTTATGCTCTTCTGCATTTTAATCCCAGTTTAAGTGTGCACATCATATTTAGACTAGTTTTTAGAGTCTTTTGATAGCCTTTTCTCAGGAAAAAAAAAAAACTCCAAATTTTTTCAAGTCTTATGCCTTACTATTTTTTTACTTCCGATTTTGGGCATTTGCAACTTTTTTCTCATTTTTTTTCCCTCATTTTTAATTACAAAAACAGGGGATGTAGCTCAGTGGTAGAGTGCATGCATAGTATGTATGAGGCCTCAGGTTCAATCCCTGGCATTTCCAAAAAACAAAAACTCATGCATTTTGAAGTTCTGTGTGTTCTTTCTGAATTGGGTGTTTGTCACATTTTCTCATTTTTTATGCTCTTCTGCATTTTAATCCCAGTTTAAGTGTTCACATCATATTTAGACTAGTTTTTAGGGTACTTTTGATAGCCTTTTCTCAGAAAAATCCAAATCTAAATTTTTTTCAAGTCTTATGCCTTACTATTGCCTTCCCTCCGATTGTGGGCATTTGCAACTTTTTGCTCATTTTTTTTTTTCTCATTTTCTGGGAACACAATTGGGAATGTAGCTCAGTGGTAGAGCCAATGCTTTGCATGTATGAGGCCCCAGGTTCAATCCCTGGCATCTCCAAAAAACAATAACTTATGGGTTGTGAAGTTCAATGCCTTCTTTCTAAATAAGGTGTATATCATATTTTTCTCATTTTTTATGCTTTTCTGCATTTTAATCCCAATTTTAATGTGCACATCATATTTAGACTAGTTTTTAGGGTCTTTTGATAGCCTTTTCTCATAAAGAAAAAAAAAAATCCAAATTTTTCCAAGTCTTATGCCTTACGATTATGCCGTATGATTTTGGGCAATTGCAACTTTTTGCTCATTTTTTTTCCTCATTTTTCATCAAGACAACAGGGGATGTAGCTCAGTGGTAGAGCGCATGCTTAGCATGTATGAGGCCCCAGGTTCAAACCCTGGCATCTCCAAAAAACAATAACTCATGGGTTGTGAAGTTCTATGCCTTCTTTCTAAATTGGGTGTATATCATATTTTCTCATTTTTTATGCTCTTCTGCATTTTAATCCCAGTTTAAGTGTGCACATCATATTTAGACTAGTTTTTAGGGTCTTTTGATAGACTTTTCTCATAAAGAAAAAAAAAAATCTAAATTTTTTCAAGTCTTATGCCTTACCATTGCCTTCCCTCCGATTGTGGGCATTTGCAACTTTTTGCTCATTTTTTTTTTGTCATTTTTTGTGAACACAATTGGGGTTTAGCTCAGTAGTAGAGCGCATGCATAGCATGCATGAGGCCCCAGGTTCAATCCCTGGCATCTCCAAGGAACAAAAACTCAATGATTGTGAAGTTGAATGCCTTCTTTCTGAATTGGGTGTTTGTCATATCTTTCTCATTTTTCATGCTCCTCTGCATTTTAATCCCAGTTTAAGTGTGCACATCATATTTAGACTAGTTTTTAGGGTCTTTTAAAGGCTTTTTAATGGAGGTCATAGTAACCTGTAGACAATAGTTGATGCTAAAGATAAACAATCAAACACACAAAGAACGTCTAACACCGTCATTCACTCACACTTCCCTGTGGGAACGGAATGTAAGACACTGTGACTCTTTCTTCGCTTATGCCCCGCCCATTCCCCAGCCTTCCAGTCAATCAACACTCAGAATACATGTAAACAAAACTCACATTGGCAGAGAAAGCTGCATATAAACATGATGCCTTCACGACCATGGGAAACTATAGTTGTTCCCTGTGCTCCAGCAGCAAATGATGAGAATGAGCAATGAAAAAAAAAGGTGAAAAATGAAGTTTTCTTGAAGTTTACTGTTCACAGGAATTTAAAAGTATTTTCTTACATTTACCAAAAACCTGACTTATTACACTTTAAGACAATTCAGAATTCTTTTAATTTCTGGATGTTTGCTTTTATTTTACAATTATTTATTTATGTTTATGGTTGTGTCTCTTATTATACAGTTAGATTTGTTGTGCAACCACTGGAACATTAGAACAAAACCTTTGTGAGACTCAAAGGAATGAGAATGTGTTGAGTTTACAATGTGTCTGTTACCACTTTATTTACACAGCTTGTTCTGTGCTTTGAATTGATTTAAGTCATTTCAGTTTTGGTGTGTGATCTGATGATATTAGATCATTAAGGATTACAACATGTCTACGATCTCCCAAATCACAGAGATCTTAGAACCATCTGTAGTTCACATTTTAACCCTTGCATTGCCTTGTCTGTCATATGTCTGTGGTCCATACACAGAACATCCAAAGGTTTTTTTATCTGTCAAATCACATCATTTACTAGTCAGTGTGTCAGCATTACAGACATTACAGAATTATTAAGCACTTAAACAGGGCATAAGTACGCTCTAACCCCCCCTCCCCCCTAGTGCACAGACACACTCCATCAGTTCTGAGTGTTGAATCACTGAGACACGTTTGAGGAAACACTGTATGTATTTCTCTTCTCTAACTAACTCTCTGTTGCTCCTCAGTAACAGAGCTGCTGCTGCAGCTCACTGGGCTGTTTACACTTTCTTAAAGAGACAGTGTCCTGAATGTGATTTACTTTAAAATGGACTTTCAGCCACTCAGAGCTGCCCTGAAAGAAGCAATGCTACCGAATTAATAAAAGGGTCTTTGTGGCATTTTTCTCCATCGACTTTGGGCCATTATTGTTTTTCTTGTAAAACTATTAATAAAAATAAATGGTTTATATCACATATTGCCATTTTAGGGAAAAATAGAGAGAATGAATGTTGGTCCATATCACCCAGGCCTAATGTAACCAAAGCAGTAATGTTTTATCTTATAAAGGATATGAATGTATAAATTGTGTGAAATGAGGCGTTCAAACACTGATTAAAATAGGATTTCATTAATATGAGTGTGTTACCTCAATAACTAATAGAAATCACTAGATTGATCTGCTACCTGGTTATGTAACAAGTGTTGCTAATGCTAATGCTACACCACTTTTGTTAAACAAAGGAAAAAGACTGTGTGACTAAAATAACATGTCAGCCTTTTTGTTTGATGTTAATCGTACTTGGAACCAGTTTGATAAGTTGCTTACATACAATTTAAATGATCTTTTATTCCTTCTTTTCCATTTAGGACGATGATTTTAAGTAAGTTTGTTTTATTAATAAATCACTTTAAAATGGTCTCAATTATTTGAATGAAAAAAACTGTGATAAAATTGTGATTGTAAATCGCCCACCAGTGAAGAGATGCTATGCTAGCAGACAGAGCTCATAGAAAAACATGACTTTTACAGATATTCACGTAATATTACAGATATTTTTTGGTGCTACAGGGGTAAGGAATCATTTATGAACATGTTTAAAAGTAGAAGGCGGCCAGATAGAAAGTATTAGCTGATTACGCCCGCCGCCAACTCTTCTAGATAGCAAATTTAAATTTTCACAGTATCGATGTGAATCATGATACCTATGAATCGATTTTTAACTGCCTTACGATTAATCGTTACATCACTAATGAGATTCAATTATTAATGTAAATATTCAAATTTTTACGAATACACCAAGATAAAGCTGTAGTTTCTACTATTTACATCATTAGTTATAATGAGTGTTTTTCATATCCAAGTAAAATTGGTACTGCTTGATATCCTTAAATCAATCAAAAGTGAATCGAGAATCGTGAATCAAATCGAATCGGGCACTTGTTATTCTAATCGATACCCAGCCCTAATGATACTGATACCATTGCTATTTTTATGACACCACAGTTTTACCGTATTACTGCCCATGCCTAGTGTGTGTGTGGAGTGAATTTCTCGCCGACGCGGTGTCAGTTTGGGCTGAAACTTTTTTTAACAGCTTCCACATAGTGGTGTAACAATACATTGATCCACATCAATTAATTAATTAACGATCCATTTACATTGATGCACAATGAAGACATGGATGAACATCGTCATCTTTAAGATGCACCTTTATTTTGAAATAAACACGTCCCTGCTACTATTTCCTGGTTGGAAATAGACTGTAGCTCCGGTGTTAGCCCCGCCCCATCGCGACCAATAAATGAATGATGAACCTTTTCCATCAGTGTTATATGGTTGGGTTTAGATCTTAACTTGTCATGTGGCAGTAGATTAATGCCCTACATTACCTACATGACATGTGACCTTTCATCTACAATAGTTTAAAGTAGGGATGTTCCATTCTGATATAGATATCTGATACTAGTCCAATATTAGCAAAAAACTATTATCACATTATATAGGCCTGCATCTAAAATGTGTGATATAAACACTCTGATCTAATCAGTTCATTCCATATTCCGCTCCAGCTTTTCTAATTAATAGGTCAGTTTTTTTCTTTTTCTTTTTTTCCTCAACGTTGCAGAATCGTAAAGTTAAACTGTTTCCACTGAAGACTTTCATTTTCCTCCACATCATGTGATCTCTGAACAAACTGATAGTTTTAGTCAATTTCAAAGTGATGACACTGCAAAGGATAGATGAATATTTCTAGATCCTTCATGTTCATTCTGTCTCTTCCATCCTTCAGGTGGAGCTGATTCCATGCTGATGTTACAGGTGAATGGAGGATTGTGGAACCACTCAGCCGTGACAGCAAACATGGACTCCCCTGAAAAGGTGAGAAATGAGTGGAACAAAACCAGTGAATGTAGAACCAGTGAAAGACACCATTATGGGTGTACTCATACTGCCAGCTCAGGCTGTTCCAAGCTCACAGCAGGAATCCCCCCTCCCTGTCCCTTTTCTGGTACGGTACAACGGACGTGATCACCAGCTCAACTCGGTTCACACAGAGAAACTCGTCATCTCGTTCATTTACGACACACATGGCATTACGTCATCATTAAGCGACTCTGTTCACACCTGTCAAGTTTTGGATTTGAAAATAAGGGAATTTTACTAAGGAATTGTAATATTAATTTTAATAAGGAATTTTACTACAAGCCGTCCCACCCGCCCAACCGAGCTCCAGTATTTTATTTATTTTTTTTTGGAAAAAAAGATATATAATACAAAATAAATACTAATGAATAAAAAAACAAAATTAAACAAAAACGTATGTCAAAAATAAAGTAAGATACAATTAAAAGTAGTGACAGTGATTATTCTGACTGCTCATTTTTAATTATTTATGTCATATAAAAATGTATGAGAACAACATTAATGTCACAGTCATCATATTTCCCCTCAGGGATCAATGGTTTACTGAATCTGATCTGGTTTATTGTTTAGGTTAATTTAAATAAAGTTTATCAAAACTTAATTTAAATGGTCCTGATGACATCATTCTAGACCATAATGATTACACAAAAACAAATGGAGGCAAGGATGCATCAGTTATTTCACCACTAGGGGTCAGAATATTTGACAGTATCAGAAGTTATCATTAATCTACGATGTTTCAGACTCTACAATCCCTGGTATTGATGGTCTAGTACACACATTATCAGTGCTCCCCAGAACATTTCCCCATAAAAAAACATTCCTTGCCTCACGGTGACAGCGTTTCATGTTGATTCTGTCCATTTCCGCGTTTAACCGTTTTCATTGGTCGATTCCGTGATTTATAGTTCCCTATTGGTGTTCAGCTGCAGCTGAGGGGAGGGGCTTCACGTGTGTCTGTTTATGTCTGCAGCAGCGAATGAAGTTGTCAATTGAAACAGGTGAGGGGGGGAAAAACTAGAGATGAACCATAGATATATTAAGAGATGGACATGGTGCTGTTAGTATCGATACCTTTGTGAGAAAGTATAGTATCCGATACTAACTTTTTGGTATTGACACTTTATTTAGTTTTTTGACAACACTATTCTTACCAGTGGGAAAGTTCTTGATGATATATCTCTGCTAATCACGTCCATAACGTGCATACAGCTCTGAGCACAGATATATAGAAGGTAGATGAACCACTCCTCATGAAAAAACAATGTTCAGCTCCATCCACAGTATGAAAAAAATGATTGAACCATGAAGAAAACACATTTAAAATAAATACACAAGTGAGGGGAGGGGGTGCAAGAAAAGCCCCCAGGTCTATAGAGCACTGGAGGAAACCCTGACCCACCAGTTGAGAATTACTGCTCTAAACAACTGACAGTCTGTAGTAGGTCTCCATCTACTACACCAAATATATTAACAAAACATATTTTTCTGTGTTTTGAAGAATTGTCGTTGACATAATCATTATTATTTATCATTAACTTATTCAAATATCATTCAACTACATGAAAACAGCAGATCATCAGTATTAAGTCCCTCTCTAACTACTACAGATGAGATGGTAATAAAATACTGTTTAATGGTTTTTAAATCATTTTTATTTGTAAATAATCATAAAAAATAGAATAACTTCAAAATGACTTCTTTAACAGTTACTGTAATAGGCTGAAAACAACCAACAGTCTGTATTATATCTCTCTCTATCCACTACAGCAAAGATATTAATAATAAAACACTCTGATTTTCTGATGGTTTTTATTGATTAAATTACCTTAAATACTGTCATTAATCAGCAAGAACTTTTTTTAAAAAAAAATTTACTCTCGTAGCATGAAAATAACTGACAGTCTTTATTAGGTCACATCTACACACACCTCTACTACACCAAATATATATATAGAAAAACACTAAAATATGATAATAATCAACTAAAAATCTAACTTTTTTTCATTTAAAAATGATCGTGGTGATGTTTTGAACCCAGTATATCGTATGGTATTCTGCAAATTAAATACGATTAAACATTTGATTTATATTAATTAATTTATAAAACAAGTACAGGAAACATCTCATTTTCTATATTCATAAAAAGATCATTTTTGAAAAGATTTTTAGCTTGTGCTAGTAAGATGATTATTATCATTATGCAGATCTATCCTAAAATTTAATGTAACTAGAGACAGACCTGATAAAAACCTGGTTTTCAGGTTAATAGAGTGACCTTTGAATAATTTATTGGTAATAATTACATTATTAATTAGTGATGCACCAAAAATCTGACCAAACATGATGTTATACAGACGTGAGTAAACGACGCAGTCAGTGCACGCTTGTCTAGAAACAGACCAACTTGTCTGTGGACTCGTGGAGCGTCTGTATTTAATACATGTGAGCACTACAGAGTTGATGGAGCAGTAAGTGTGTTTTATGTGTGTGTGTCACTTAGACACTGTAGTTACATGTAGCCCTCCATTAACACAGACCTTTAATACATCACAACTGTACTTGGTCCACGTTATAAACATCATTACTCTGATAGAATTAAACGATGTAATCACAGCTTCAATGCATTTTGTGTTTTAATTAGGGCTGCACCATTTTCACAAAAAACCTAATTGCGATTTTTCTGACAGATATTTCGATTTCCACGTCCCTAACGCTAGCTTCTGTAGCCGGGGATCAGATCGCCAAGGCCCCCGCCCTGGACGACTGCCCGATCCACACTGCACCGGCCTCGTATGATCCCTCCTGCGGGTGGTGGGCCTACGGGAGGGCGGGCCCACGTCGTCCTTTCGGGCTCTGCCCGGCCGGGGCCCGTGGGCAAAGCCCCGGCCACCAGGCGCTCGCACTCGAGCCCCAACCCCGGGCCTGGCTCCAAGGTGGGGCCCCGGTAGCGCCAATCCGGGCGACGTGAACTTCCTTTGATTTTTATTTTTCATACATGGCTATTGCCACATATCACGTTGGCAGCAACAGTGAGACCTGGAGGGGCGTGATTGGGAGGAACGGCCCCCCTGATCGGAACCCGAGCGGTGTTTTGTTGTTGGACTTCTGTGCTCGCCACAGATTGTCCATAACAAACACCATGTTCAAGCATAAGGGTGTCCATATGTGCACTTGGCACCAGGACACCCTAGGCCGCAGTTCGATGATCGACTTCGTAGTCGTGTCATCGGACTTGCGGCCGCATGTCTTGGACACTCGGGTAAAGAGAGGGGCGGAGCTGTCAACTGATCACCACCTGGTGGTGAGTTGGCTCCGATGGCGGGGGAGGATGCCGGTTAGACCTGGCAGACCCAAACGTATAGTGAGGGTCTGCTGGGAACGCCTGGCAGAGTCTCCCGTCAGAAGGAGCTTCAACTCCCACCTCCGGGAAAACTTCAACCATGTCTCGGAGGAGGCGGGGGACATTGAGTCCGAGTGGGCCATGTTCCGTGCCTCTGTTGCTGAGGCGGCTGATCGGTGCTGTGGCCGCAAGGTAGTCGGTGCCTGTCGTGGCGGCAATACCCGAACCCGTTGGTGGACACCGGGGGTGAGGGATGCCGTCAAGCTGAAGAAGGAGTCCTACCGGGCCTTTTTGGCCTGTGGGACTCCGGAGGCAGCAGACAGGTACCGACGGGCCAAGCGGAGCGCAGCCACGGCGGTCGCCGAGGCAAAAGCCCGGACATGGGAGGAGTTTGGTGAGGCCATGGAGAACGACTTCCGGACGGCTTCGAAGAGATTCTGGACCACTATCCGGCGTCTCAGGAGGGGGAAGCAGTGCACCGTCAACACTATGTATGGTGCGGATGGTGCGCTGCTGACCTCGACTCGAGACGTTGTGGATCGGTGGGGGGAATACTTCGAAGACCTCCTCAATCCCACCGACACGCCTTCCAATCAGGAAGCAGGGCCCAGGGACCCGAGAGTGGGCTCTCCTATCTCTGGGGCTGAGGTTGCCGAGGTGGTTAAAAAGCTCCTCGGTGGCAAGGCTCCGGGGGTGGATGAGATCCGCCCGGAGTTCCTCAAGGCCCTGGATGTTGTGGGGCTGTCATGGCTGACACGACTCTGCAACATCGCGTGGACATCGGGGGCAGTGCCTCTGGATTGGCAGACTGGGGTGGTGGTCCCCCTTTTTAAGAAGGGGGACCGGAGGGTGTGTTCCAATTATAGAGGGATCACACTCCTCAGCCTCCCCGGTAAGGTCTATTCAGGGGTACTGGAGAGGAGGGTCCGCCGGATAGTTGAACCTCGGATTCAGGAGGAGCAATGTGGTTTTCGTCCTGGCCGTGGAACTGTGGACCAGCTCTACACCCTCAGCAGGGTCCTTGAGGGGTCATGGGAATTTGCCCAACCAGTCCACATGTGTTTTGTGGACTTGGAAAAGGCATTTGACCGTGTCCCTCGGGGATTCCTGTGGGGGGTCCTCCGGGAGTATGGGGTATCGGACCTCCTGATGGGAGCTGTTCGTTCCCTGTATGACCGGAGTCAGAGTCTGGTCCGCATTGCCGGCAGTAAGTCGAAATCGTTTCCGGTGAGGGTTGGACTCCGCCAGGGCTGCCCTTTGTCACCAATTCTGTTCATAACTTTTATGGACAGAATTTCTAGGCGCAGTCAGGGCGTTGAGGGGGTCCGGTACGGGGGCCTCAGTATTGCATCACTGCTTTTCGCAGATGATGTGGTCCTGTTGGCTCCAACATACCGTGACCTTCAACTCTCACTGGATCGGTTCGCAGCCGAGTGTGAAGCGGCCGGAATGAGAATCAGCACTTCCAAATCCGAGTCCATGGTTCTCGACCGGAAAAAGGTGGAGTGCCTTCTCCGGGTTGGAGATGAGGTTCTGCCCCAGGTGGAGGAGTTCAAGTACCTCGGGGTCTTGTTCACGAGTGAGGGAAGGATGGAGCGAGAGATCGACAGGCGGATTGGTGCGGCGTCTGCAGTGATGCAGAGTCTGCACCAGTCCGTCATTGTGAAAAGGGAGCTGAGCCGAAAAGCAAAGCTCTCGATTTACAGGTCGGTCTACGTTCCAACCCTCACCTATGGTCATGAACTTTGGGTCATGACCGAAAGAACAAGATCACGGGTACAAGCGGCCGAAATGAGTTTCCTCCGTAGGGTGGCTGGGCTCTCCCTTAGAGATAGGGTGAGAAGCTCAGTCATTCGGGAGGGGCTCAAAGTAGAGTCGCTGCTCCTCCGCATCGAGAAGAGCCAGATGAGGTGGCTCGGGCACCTAATTAGGATGCCCCCTGAACGCCTCCCTAGTGCGGCGTTCAGGGCACGTCCCTCCGGAAGGAGGCCCCGGGGAAGACCCAGGACACGCTGGAGAGACTATGTCTCTCGGCTGGCCTGGGAACGTCTCGGGGTCCCCCCGGATGAGCTGGAGGAAGTGGCCGGGGAGAGGGAAGTCTGGGCCTCCCTACTGAGGATGCTGCCCCCGCGACCCGGAAACGGCTAAGCGGGAGAAGATGGATGGATGGATGGATATTTCGATTTGATCTACAATTTTTAAAAAGATTTCATACATTTAAAAGCATTTTTTTTTTCCAAATTCTGTTTTCCACATCAATTTTTTAAAATTCCGTTTTTTTAGAAATATTAATGAATTATTTCAGAAAATATTAGTTTTTAACTCCTGTAAGGAAACAAAATACTAATAAATAAAAAAAAACCTTAATTCCTTTTGAGCACAATTATTTTAATTTTGTTATGTAAAATAAGTTTGTAATATGCTGCTCAAATGAATGAATGAATGAATGAAAAATAAAGTAGATACAATTAAATAGAAGATATAAGTTGTACTGTGAGAAAACAAAATAAAAACTAATAAAAAAGGAAACTATAATTGAACAAAAATGTATGTCAAAAATAAAAATGTAATTTAAAATAATGAGTAAAATACAATTAAAAGGTAGATATAAGTTGTGGTGACATGGATTATTCTGACTGCTCCTTTTTAATTATTCATGTCATATAAAGATGTATGAGAACAGCATTAATGTCACTATATTTACCCTCAGGGATCAATGATTTACTGAATCTGATCAGGTTTATTGATTAAGTTTTGATCAACTTTATTTAAATTAACCTCATTTAAATGATCCTGATGACATCATTACAGACGTAATGATTAAACAAAAATAAATGTGCAACACATCATGTGTAAGAAGTGTTTTTTCACCACTAGAGGCTAGAATATTTTACAGTATCAGAAGTTATCAATAATCTATGATGTTTCATACTCTACAATCTCTGGTATTGATGGTCTACAACAGAACAACTTTATCCAGATGTTCTGTAGCTCTGATCAAGTGAAGCTGATTAAAGCTGAGTCATGTTTTCACGGAGCACAGCAGCGCTATGAGAAACAGACAGAGCTTCACAGACATGTTAAAGTTAAACAGACACTGGTGTCTCTGATGTAGGAGTCAGTGATGATTTGTGTAGTTTTTTACCAGGTTAGACGGTGTTTAGGTGGTGTTTGAAACGACTACAAAGAGAGTTGGAAGGACATTTCTGCATAAAAAAATGTTCTTTCCCTCACAGTGACGGTGTTTAAACCCAATTCTGTGAATTTCCGTTTCGTTCACCTGAGGTCAGGTGTAGATGTAGTTCTCCCATTATACACTAGATAGAGCCCCAACATAAGTATTAGGTCTAAGCTCCTCCTTCCACTACTTTGACTGAAAATCTATCACACCTGTGTGTTTGGACTCTCAGATAATGTAGTGGAGGAGCTCAGAGATGTTGTTGGTGAGTGTCTTCAGATTTATTGAATTATTATGTTTATTTTAAGCTCCTAAAAGCACGTATTTAAGTTAGAATATAGGTCATGTTAAAGTACACAGGCTGATTCCATGTTTATATGTATTTTGACCCAAATGTAAGTTAACTCTACAGCCAAAGTGTTTGGCTTTACCAGTTTGTTTGTTTAGTGACATCTTAGTCAAAATACATTAAGGTACTATTTGATCCAATTGATATAATATATATATAGTGATTTCATAGTGTAATTTAGGTTAAAACAATGAAGAATAAAATCACAGATATGTTAAGAATAATAAATATTGGTAAAGAGTTTCAGATAAATAAGTTTACATAAATACTAAAATTAATAAATAATTTATGGGTAAAATACATTGTTAAAAAGTTAGACTTTAATTAAAATGGATAAAATGTGTACAGCAAAGCACATGATTTAATTTTACAAATAGAAATAGTTAAACATTGTTGGTTGATTTAAAAACATTAATTATTAAATAGCAGAAAATTAATTTATTTAATAAATAAAATGTTTAAAATAGGAAAAGCTCAGGTGGTTCATTCTTTTAAAAACATTTGATTAGAACTCATTCTTCCTTTCTCTCTTTTTCATCCTTTTCTTTAAGGTTTTCAACCTGCTACAAAACCTACAACAAAACTGAATAAACTTTAAAAGCTGAGGTGATCTCACGTCTTACTTGTGTTCCATCCATGTTCTTTCAAGCTGGACAAGCATTGTAGAAAATAAGCTTAACAAGTATCTGGTATGGTATTCTGCAAATTAAATATGATTTAAAATTAGATTTAGATTAATTAATTGATAAAAGAAGTAAAGGAAGTTTCTCACTTTCTACATTCATAAAAAGATCATTTATTTAAAGCGTGTGCAATTTCCCTTGTTTAATTTTATGAGACATGTGCATGATAAATGTGTTTTTTTTTTTTTTTTTTTTCACAAATCTATTTTTTTTTGTTTGGTGTATTTTTCTGTAATGTATGTTTTTTGGAGCCATTATATGTATTCAGAAAAAAAAAGGGGAAAAAAATTGCCAAGATTCACGGCTCCGCCCTACAAAGACTGTAAAAGTTAACAAAAATCCATGGATCTCTTTTGATGTCCCACTTCTCTAGATGATCTGCAGCAACTTTGAACCCTGTCAGTGAAACACCCTATGAAAACTGTGCTACAATAGGACTTTTGTCTCATATTAAATTCTCTTCACTCTGTAGGGGGCGCTAACGTGCCAATATCCATTTTTCCACATTGAGCTGGTTTAGGGCTGGAGGTTTAACAACTGATTCACAAATGTTTGTTTGGTTCCTTCTCTGTGTTTAATCTCTAACTGTTCTACAGGACTCTGGAAGCCAGAACAAAGTGACACCTCAACGTTCTCAGGACCATGAAGCTCAGCCACAACAAAGAAACAAATCTAAGAGAAAAACTTCAGAGCAAAGAGTTCAACAGCAGAGCCAAGCTGGAGTTAAAGCTAAACATACATGTGACCAGTGTGGGAAGGCCTTTAGCTTTAAATCATTCCTCACTGTACATCAAAGAATCCATTCTGGAGAGAAGCCATTTAACTGTGACCAGTGTGGAAAAGCTTTTACCCAGAATTCTCACTTAATAAATCACAAAGTCGTTCATACTGGAGTTAAAAAGTTTGAATGTGATGAATGTGGAAAGACTTTTAGTCTATCTGGAAACCTCAGTCTACATGTCCTCATTCATCGTGGAATCAAAGCTCACAGATGTGAACAGTGTGGAAAGACTTTCACACGAAGATCACATTTAACTCTGCACATGCAGACTCACTCCAGAGCAGAGTTGTATCACTGTGACCACTGTGGGAAAATATATAAACAGAAACAACACCTCACTGAACACCTGAGATCTCACACTGGACATGAAGTGTGTCCCTGTGACCAGTGTGACAAAGTTTTTACAAGATATAGAGATTTAAAATGTCACCAAAGCAGCCACTCATCAGAAAGACCTCATAAATGTGACACATGTGGAAAATCTTACAAGTACAAATCTCACCTTAATGTCCACCAACGAGTTCATGAGAAGAATGTTCTCAGATGTGACGAGTGTGGGAAGACCTTCAGCACTTCATCTGTTCTCCACTCACATCTCTGTGTGGATGGAGACATGGAGCAGGAATCATCTTCAGATCCCAGCGACACACGGATGGTGACGACACCTTCTGGTTCCAGTGTTGGACTGAAGAACCCAGAGATCAGGCTGCACAGGATTCCAACATAAACCTGCTGTCAGCTGGAAAATGGACACCAACAGTTCAGGAAGTTGTTGATCTTTGAAGGTGTGGTCTGAAAGAAAAGATCAATACAATGATCAGTTGGAAAGGAAGCAGGAAGAAGTTTCCCTTTGTTCACTTTCTATACAGGATATACATTCTATAGCTTCTGTATTCATACATGATGTATATGAAGAATGATTCATATTATTATTAATATTATACACTAATGACAGATTCTATATCAGGGCTGTCAAAGTCATTTTAGTTGAGGGTTCAATTATGGACCAGTTTGGGGTCCAAAGGGCTGCAGATTATAGAAAAACCAGCCTTAGTTTATGAGCAACTTTGCTTTAATTTTCCAAAATGTTGTAGAATAATTTAGGAAAAATTGCGTAACTTTCAAAAATTGAGAGTTCCTGCAACAATTGGAGTTTAAAAATAACTCCTATCATGTGATGTCAGCATCGAAAACTTGTGAGCTCTGCAAATATTGTGGAGTTATTTTAAAATTATTTGTTTTTTAGAGGATTTGAGATATCTACAATTGAATTAGTTTATAATTTACGCAGTTATTCATGTTTTCTGTCATTTTTACTTTCTCTTGCAGGCTGAAATAGATGCTCTAAAGGGCCGGATTTGGCCCCCAGGCCTTGAGTTGGACACACATTCTATATGAAAGACAGTCTGAGATGTTCATCATTTGTTTGTATACTGTACATAATAATCATTAGTAGTTTTTTATAGAATGTAGAGAATGTGACTAACATTCTAATAGATGTAATAATCACATCCTAACTTGTAGATGAATATACATGCTGTGTTAATACAGACCATCTTCATCATGTACCTTTGAATCTGTTTCTTTTCTCTGTGTTTATAAAGGATTCATATTTGTAATGAATTTTAAATGAGTATCTAATACATCACATAATAGTATTTTCTTGATTTTAGATGTGATGTGTTTTATATAAAGTATGTTTCTCTACAGTTGAAGTGAATGTGATGAAATGGTTCCTGACAGGGAAACCCTGCCTAAAGCCTGTGAATGGATCATGCAGTGTGCTGAATGAATATCAGGGGAAGGGGAGCCCAAAGTGTCCAAACACTCCCATTTTATCACCATATTTACATTTCTATCAACTCTGTGATTACAGCTCATAGATTTATTCTAACTCTGAAATGTTCTTTAATCTGTTCTTTAGCCTGTCCAGCCTTTCTTTAGAACTTACAATGTTCTATGTAACCATGATAAATCCTAAAGTTCTTCTTAAATCTTCCTTCTGACATAAAGTTTGAATCAATGTAAATGTAATGATATCAAATGTCCAGTGAAGCTTTGTTCCTTTAAATAAAGACGTGTTATTGTCTGTGCTGGATTTCTTTGAACAGAGAAACATGTCAGAGAGAGGGAGAGCTTTTCATTGGATAGCACATAATCCTCCATCAAACACACATGGTTCCCATGAGAAGAACATCCACTGGATGGATCTAAGAACAGGAAGTGAAGGTTCCTCTGGAAACTGAGTGTTTAGTGAAGCTGAAGGAGTTTAATAATAGACTTTTATAGTAACCGCTGCTTTCACATCCAGTCATGATGTCTTTCTAACAAATTCTGATAAAATGAGTCAAACAAGTACAGAATTCTTTAGTTTGAGATTGTTTCTACATTAATAAGGCTTTTTATTTAAATGTAGTGTTTTATCAACATCTGAGACAGTGAAAGAGTTCCTGTTTTGGTTCTAGAAGGATATGAATTATTCCCAATGAACAGCACTGATTAAAAGGGGGCGGAGTCTCCCTGTATGTGGACTCAGAGTGGAGGTGTGTCCAGGTTAATCACATGTCTAAGTGTGTAAATGAATATAATATAAAGTTGTATATACAGAACACCAGGGTGGTGCATTGACACACTGAAGAACACATTAGCTGACATGTTTCATAACTCTGATGATTCAATAAAATACAAAGTGTTTGGAGTGACTTCATTATTAATATTATGAATCCAAACAGACACATGAAGACTTGTGATGTTATACATCCAATGTACAGCTGTGGCCTGTTCTTAGTCATTCTAAAGCCAAGCAGAGTCACATTAGACACTGACACATCCATCATTAACATTTGGACACATTCAGCTGATTGGAAAGTAGATGGAGGATTATTTAGAAGTGATATCAGTGAACAGCTTCCAGTTACAAACCAGAGCTGGGCTTAGATCTATCAATGTGATCATCCAAACAATGTCTATGATGTCTTAACTTTTTTTGTTGATATATTTTGTTAATACATATTTCATGAGTAATATAGTTGTCTCTGTCACATTTTATTTGGCATGAGTAAATAAACTAGTACAGTGACTATCGGAAGTATGTATTCATATAGTTGGAGCTTTAGTAGAGTCATCATTTATGTCCAAATGAGTATGTGTTTGAAGGTTGGATGTACAAAGAGGTGTACTGTACGTACTCTGCACTCTGTAGTGTTATAAATGGGTTTATTTGCAGGTGCAAAATAAAATAGCATGTGCGATTTCCCTGGTTTAATTCTATGGGACATGAACATGATAAATGTGTTTGTTGTTTTTTTTTTCTTTACTCTTACTTTTATATATTTTTTTGTTTGGTGTATTTTTCTGTAATGTATGTTTTTTATGTGTATTTTTGTATTTTTCTGTTGTGTTTTTGTGCATTTTTTGTATGATTATTATTATTATTATTATTATTATTATTATTATTATTATAATTATTATTATTATTTTGCCTTTGTAGTGTGATTCTGGAGTCATTTTGTGTATTTTTGTATAAATATTTAGTTTTGTGTATTTTGAGTCAATTTCATATTTTTGTTGTCATTTGGTGTATTTTTCTGTAATGTATGTTTTTTTGAGTCATTTTGTATATTTTTGTGCATTTCTGTTATCATTTTGTGTAAATATTTTTTAGTTTTTTTGTTTTACGTAGTTATGTGTATTTTTGTATTTCTAAATTTGACATAAAAAGCTACAAGCTCTTCAGGCAGATGTTGCCAAATGTGTGAAAATAACAGATGTTTGCTGATGGCTATGGTGGAGCTTCATCTTCAGCAGCATCTGAAGCGTCCACAGCCCACAGGTGATGATGGTGGAGGTGGTCGTCAGGTGGATGAGGGGAAGGGGAAACAGAAGGAGGAGAGACCCGTGGCCTCCACAGGTGAGAGTGGAGGGAAATCTGAACTACAGCTAAGAAGTGATGAACTGTCGTCTACCTGGGTCAGATATCAATCAAGATTGGGTGTCATTTATTTTTGTTGTGCTTGCTAACTTTAACACAATCAGTCGTTAGAAGTAGGACATTTTATAATTTAGCTAGCTGTGCATGCTGGGCAAAAAAAAAAAAAAGATTTATTGAATTTATATATAATTATTATTTTGCAAATTTAAGTTTAAAAAAAAAAGATGTATTTTTTTCTTTTTTTTTCTTCCCACCACAGTTTTTTCGGACTTTTTTCGCATTTTGTCCTTGTGGGTTACCATAGCGTGATGTGAGCCCGCCCCCTTTTTGTTTACATGTGTTTACTCTTTGAGTAGCTATATGTGTGCCACAGGCATGTTTATTGTTTTATTTACAGGGTCGCTGAGAAGAGTGAACTGTTGAGAAAGTTATTTTGTAGCCTGATGAGGTAAAATAAAATGATCAAAAACTCATTATAATGTATCAGATAACATTAGATTAAACTTTACTGTCATTGTTCAAAGTACAGTCCAGAGAAAACGTTTTGCATCTAACTTGAGAGAAAAACAAGTAAAGAATAAGAATTAGTGCATCTTAATAAGTCTTAATATATAAGACACTAGGTGGAATAAATATAAGAATGAGGTATTGTTTATACAAACAGCTGTTTTCTTCCAGCCTTAACCTCTCACTGTCTCTTATAGGATGATGTCACTCATTTTTGGGAGCCCGTCGATGTTTCCTCTCAGTAAGTACTGTATAGAATACATGATTCAGCTATTTTTCTAGAGTGAACATATCAATACTGTGATCATCTGATCAAGTCCATCAGGTGTTTATTTCTCACCTTTCTCTGTTTGTCTCCTTACACTTTTTAAAGGTTGCCATGTATGAGGAAATATTCTGTGTTGATGTGGTGAATAAATAGTCTATAAAAATATCACTAAATCTGTCATTTATTAATTTTGATATTTATCAATGATCATGTCTCACTTCTATTCCTCTCTGTCCTAATTTCAGGATCCCATTATATGTTGTACATTGTTCAGGAGGTTAACTAGACCAAGCAGCTTTTAGGTTTCTGTTAAGTACTGTATAGAATAACAGGACTGGGAGGATGGTGTAGGTTTAAGTTTATTAGACATGTAGATTTACACCAACAAGACAGTGTATAAGCATTGTTACAAGAAAGTTTGTTTTCATTCATAGCCTTCATTGTCTTTCCATCAATACCTGGTGTGTCCCATCACCTAGTGTCCACCTGGGGGCGGAGCCTGCACTTCAGTCTGCCTTTGGGGGCTTTTTGACCATCATCTGTGTCTCTGAACCAGTGGGTGATGATGAACAGTATCATAACATTAGACACAGGTCCTTTGCACTATGGGAGGACAGTGTTTTTATCTGGACTCCTGCTGTTCTCCTTCCTCAGAGTCACAGCTTAGGGGGCGGAGCCTCTGCTGCCTGAGCAGCTGAGATCAGTCTGTTACATGTTCCATGTCCTCTCCTCTATGTAGCGCTGTTTATAAGAGTAGAACATTTATTTCCCTCTATTAACAAGATGGTTCACCGACTTAGTCGTCCTCCTAAGACACTCATCATGTCCCTCATCGTCTCTGTTTGCTCTGTCTGAAGCGCTGCAGCACATCACACACACTTTACCGCTTCCTCAGCAACCACACGTCATGAGTTGTCATCACATTTTGATTGGTTGATGTTATGTGTTTTTCACCAATAGGGAAGAGGTGTATTTTTTGCTTTCAAACACTTTTGCTTTGTGAGAGAAGGTAGAACGTCCTGTTTTTACTCTTCATTTACACACTGAACGCAACAAAAGTGCAGCGTTTTTAATCTATTGTTCTACTTGTTCTATCAAGATCATTTAAAAACTAGTTTATAGTTTTAACAGTTTAAATTAACACTGTGAGGATGCATCTAGTCCTTCTGCTGCCTTAAATTGGTCATGTGATCAGGATGCGGCGACACGTCCGTCAACTCCACAGGGTTCAGACACAGAAATGGAGGTTGGTGAAAGGAAGAAGACACACTGAACCACAAGCCCAGATCCATGTAAAGGTGGATAATAGATTTTCCTCACTGGTGAATGGGAATGAATAAGAGTTCTGTTCTAATGAGAACAACACAAGCTAACAGCATGGTGAAGACTGAGAGAGCTTCAGGAAAACAGAAGCTACATCAGAAAAAGAGGGATCCTCATACGCTGATCATTGGAGATGAATCTGTGAAAAATGTTCAGATGATTATCAACAAAAATGTAAAAGGTTCTTTGTTTACCTGATGACATGGTATCAGACCTGGAAGGAAGAGTTTCCACACGTGAAGAATGTTCTGATTGATTTTAGAATAAATGATATCAGGAAGGAGCAGTCTGAGGTGTTGAAGAAGAATTCTGTTTATTCTTGTTGGAAATTGTGAGTATTTTGCAGAAAAAAGTGTTTATCAGTGGTTCCTTACCTCCAGTTCTCAAAGGAGACATGAACTTCTCTAGAATGTATTCTCTGAATAAGTTAGTGTCTGCTGCTTGTGCTGAACATTCACACATTCCTCTGTGATCAGCACCATGCTTCATTTCCTCTGATAGTTCTGGTCTGTTTGTGATATGTGAAAGCTCACTAGAACTCTGGTATGGAGCAAACAAGTGACTCTGGTCCTCTATAAAATGTGGGTCTAGGTTCACCTCAAGTGAAGCATGATGTGGTTTTTAATCATGTGAGAAAGTAAACAGGACCAAATATAGAACTTTATGTTAAAGAACAATACACACACCTCATAGAGTGTCTCTGCTGGCTGTGAATCTTTGAATTTGGTTGATCAGATGAAATAAGACCCAATAAGCTGTGTTTCTAATGGTTAGATGGTTAACAATAACATAATACATAATAACATTTTCATTTACAAACTGCTAAGATCTGGCCAGTATGGGGCTTGAACCCATGACCTTGGCATTATTAGCACCACGCGCTGACCAGCTGAGCTAACTGACCTATGAAGCTGTAAAAATGTGTAAAAATATGGTTACGAGCAGTGCGTTACTTTTTACAGTAACTTGTACTGTAACGCAATATTTTTTTTAAAGAAGTAACGCCGTTACCGTTACATTATGCTGCGTTTGTCCGTTATTTTGCTAGCTGCGGTGTACTTCCTGTTTACAGTGGCTCTACATATTTTTGCGGGACGCCGTGCCAACCACGGTAAAACAAGAAGAAGAAGAAGCATTGTCAGCATGTTTCTGTTTACATCACGTGCACCAATCATAGCGAGTCAATGCGAGAGCAGGACGAGCTTCTCAGAGTGAAAATACTTGTATTATTTTACTCATTTGTCTCCAAACGATGCATCGGTGAAGCGCTAAGCTAACGCTACATTGGTGGATGTGATGGAAGCCTCTGCACCGAAACAACAGCGTATGGATTTTAATGAACTGTGACTGTTGAGAAAAATGCTGTGAATTTGTTTTTCCACATTTATTTTCATAAGCATTTTCAACAGCAGAATGTGCACCTGGAATATGCACAGCTTACTTTACATTACTGTGCTAAGGCTGAAAAATTACTGTTTTAATTTTGGAGCAGCTGTTTTGTGCTTTATATGCACATCATTTATGGTTGTTTTATGGCAGTTTTTGTAAAGCAGAGTTGGTCAAAATGTATTCCTAATGTTAATTCAGATTGCTTTCATTTATTTATTTTAGAAGGCTTTTTGTGTTTATGTTGAACATTGTTGCTAGTTTTTGTACTTAACCTGTAAGGGAACATTCTAAGGCTAAACACAACTGTTTTATGATGCTGAAGCCACTTTAATTTTTAATAATATTCAGGTTGTTTTGTGTGTTATTTATTTCACAATTCCTTGTAATATTTACAGTTTCTGCTGGTCTCAGATAAATAAACTGGTATTGAAAGAATACTTAGTGTTTCAGTCAGATTGGTGTTTGTAAAGATTAATACTGAGCAGAGTTTAGTTCTGTTAATGTAAATGATTATAAACTGTAGGGTTGGATACAGTAACATTTCATTTATCAGAGGTTTTTATACAAAACAATGTTAATACAGGGGCACAGTTGATCAACAGTGGATTATTATATTATTGCAGCACTAATATGAAGCTGTTTGGACACAAATGACCCAAAATAAATAATACATTCTTTCATTCTAAGTAACTCAAAAGTTACTTTTTGCAGTAACACATTACTTATTTCAGTAACTCACACAACACTGGTTACGAGTTAAAGCGCTTACGGTTCAAAACACCGAGAAAGTGGTGAGTAGACAATTAAAGCATGATATAACAACTGTAGCACAACTAGCATGTGGTTAAGATACATGGGTGTTTGTTGAGAGCTGATTGAACAAAGGCTATTGATTGGTAGCCTTTCAAATTGGTAAAAATAAATAAATAAAAATTTGATGACGGAGTTGGAATTCCCTCATAACTGAGGACCAAAATAAGACCACACACTATCATAACTGTTGACATTAAGATGTAAGAGAAAAAAGTTACACCATGAGATGGATTTTTAGAGCCCCGCCCCCAAAACTTAAAAAAAAGCAATGCCCAGTTGTACATGTAAGTGGTGTGGTGTATATCTGCCATGTGAAAGATCGTCTATGCTGTCACATACAGGGCCTCATATCTCAGAGGTTAGAGCACTGGTCTCGTAAACCAGGGGTCGAGAGTTCAATTCTCACTGAGGCTTTCACTGAGGGGCTCTTCACACCCTTTAACCTCTCTAGGATTGGTTTGAATGGAAAGCGTCCCTGGTTTGTGAAGTCTACAGAGGACCAGAGAAGTGAGTTGAAGACTCTCCAGTGTAACTCTCAGCTGTGACAGCAGGGGGCGTGGTCTCCTTCAGTCCACTTACTGTACCTGTGGAGTGTATCACTGGTTATTATTCTGATAAAATGTTTATTCTAAAAACAAAAACTTAGTTTTAATATAGATTTAAGTTTATTTCAAAATGAGCCAACTTGTATCAAGAAACAGCTTAATCATTTTTCACTATTACTGAGTCAGTTTTTACTTAGATTAGTTGTTTTCTTCTTTTTCCAAAGTTTTCATTTGCAAAATTAAAAAAATAAAATTAAATAAAATTAAATTTAAAAAAAATAATAATTTGTTTATAGTCAGTATATTTCACTTATTATTGTGCTGTAGGAAGTTTGATTTCAAGTAATTTAATCTAATAATCATCCATTTCTGCTTATTTTAACGCTTTAGAATATTTATCAGGACCTTCTTATTTTAAGATTTAACATATTTTTTCAATATTTCTTGTTTAGTAAATTTAACTTGCTGCATCCTGATTAGCAATCATTTATTAGCTTTAGGTTTGGACCAGACGTGGGCCACACAATACTCAGTCTAGTATTGGTCACACCCAAAAGTATCGCTCAAAATACATACAGTATATATAGAACTGTACATAGAACTGTAACATGGTTCCCCAGTTTAGCACTAAATTATAATTTTTATAGATTTTTCATGGCAATTACTATTACGATGTAAAATATCTGAACTCATTTCTAATGTAATTACAATTACAACAGCAACATATTTTTTAAATTACAATTATACCATCATTTTAATTCATGATCACTAGGGATGTAACGATTAATCGTAAGGCAGTTAAAAATCGATTCATAGGTATCACAGTTCACATCGATACTCTGAAAAATTAATCGCAGTACTTTTTTTAAACAGCAGAGGCCGCTATCTATTTATCCTTCCAGAAGTGTTGGCGGCGGGCAGAATCTGCTACTACTTTCTTTCTGGCCGCCTTCTACTCTTAAACATGTTCATAAATGATTCCTTACCCCTTTAGCACCAAAAGAATATCTGTAATATTACGTGAATATCTTTAAAAGTCACGTTTTTCTATTAGCTCTGTCTGCTAGCATAGAATCTCTTCTTCACCGGTAAATTAGCTGCATGCCAACCGACCACTGGGTTACCAGCGCCCTCTGCTGGTCCAAACAAATCTGACGTAAGAGACAGTGCAGTGTTTTTTTTTTTAAGTCCAATTGTTAAGGCACAAAATACATTTTCAGTTGCACTTTTAAAAAGAAAAAGAACTATTATGTAGTTTGGCATTGTTTACTAGAGAACCAGAATTTAAATTAATAGGCTTCTTCTTCATTTGTATTATTCCTTTATTTATTTCATTCAAGATTTATTTTTAGTTCAATTGCATTGTTTTGAATAGTTTATCAATGGATTCTTTTAACAATCAAAAATAAAAGGAAAATAGTACAGTATTTTCTATAAATAAAGAAATATTTTTTAGTCATCATTTGTCTACAGTCCCATTTTGTAAAATAAATCGTGAGAGAATCGTATCGTGAACTCAGTATCATGAACTCAGTATTATAAAAATGACAAAAACCAAAAATCACCCAAAATCAAAAGTAAGGCTAAAGCAAGGCATTTTTTTTTGAAAATAAAAAAAAAAAAAAAAAAAAAAAATCGAGTTAGAACCATCATTAGACCCTAAAAACTATGGCAAATATAATGCACACACGTAAACAGGGCTAAGAAAGCAGTAAGGCCCAAAAAATTGCGAAAAACAAAAATCACCCAAAATCAAAAGTAAGGCTAAAGCAAGGCATTTTTTTTTCAAAATTTAAAAAAAAAAAAAATCATTAGAGCCTAAAAACTACTGCAAATATAAAGCACATACTTTTTTTTAAAATTTCAAAAAAAAAAAATTTAGTTAGAACCATCATTAGACCCAAATAACGACTGCAAATATAATGCACATACTTAAACTGTGCTAAGAAAGCAGTAAAACACAAAAAATGACAAAAATCACCCAAAATCAAAAGTAAGGCTATAGCAAGGCATTTTTTTTCAAAATTAAAAAAAAGAAATTGAGTTAGGACCATCTTTACACCATAAAAACTACTGAAAATATAATGCACATACTTAAAGAGGACTTAGAAAGCAGTAAGGCACAAAAAATGACAAAAACCAAAAATCACCCAAAATCAAAAGACTATAGCGAGGCATATTTTTTCAAAAAATTAGTTAGGACCATCATTAGATGTCAAAACACAACAACATAGGTTTTAAACAGTAAAGATAATAAAGTGCTTTTCTGTATCACAGATTACGTGGATCAGCTCCTAGACCTCCTATTTGAAAAGGTCTTGGAGGACTCCGCCCCAGCTGATGTCAATCCCCGTCCCTGTAGATCTGTCTGCTCAGTTTGACAGACCTGAGAAGCAGCAGGTGGTTGGCAGATATGTGTCCAGGTTCAGTCAAGGGCAGGTCTGAACCCCACATAATGTCCTTGGTCGTCTGGGAACTCAGTTGTTATTCTTAGGACAACACAAGCAGGGAGAGGAACCCAAAAAGCCCAACACCAGCTCACAAAGCTTCTATATGCCAAGTACCTAGAACCACTGAAAACACAACATATTGTGTAAAAATGTGTTTTGGATGACTTGTGTGTGTCATCAACAATAAAAGTTTCATGTTTATACATTGATTTGTGTGATTTCAGTCTTTCATTTCAAACATATTATCTCCATAGCTGTAGAGGTCCATAGTGTGCTCTATATACTGTATATATAATGAATGCATTCTGCAGGTAGAACACATTCAGACACACTACTACCAGACCTGGATGATCCACCATACAAGCAGGTGTCTTTAGAAGCTGATGTATTCTTCTTGTAACATATATAAAATGAAAAGATAAGTGAGCCAGGCTAGCAGATAATAATCATTACTATTTCATTAACTAATGATTGACATTAGCTGTGGTATCTCCCTGGAGAAGATGTTTTCTGGCTCTGTTGCCATGGTTACACAGTTTCCACAAGTGCACCTATGCAAAGAAAGTGAATGAACATTTGAAAACACTGCCAGTGCAGTTTCATTTGGCTGTTTTTAACATCAATGTGTTTAACCATAAAGGCAGTCGACCACCAGAGAACGCTTTAACCTTTGTCTTGTGTTAGTGTCAGCACCGACTAGTTTTTAGTTTTTAAATACATAAAAGAGTCACATTCATGTGTTTATTGATCAAGGCTTTTTGACTTTGTCAGGAACCTCTATTTCAACAAAATAAAATAAAAAAAAATAAAAAAATATTAAGATTATAAATCAATAATTAGAGCCAAAACTGAAATGATAAGTGCACTGTCAGCAGACACACTGACAGACAGCTCCTCTCCTAACCAGCCCTGCTTCAACATCAACCACAACAACCACAGCCACTAATGTCCAGTGACCCCAGAGACATTTATATATATATATATATATATATATATATATATATATATATATATATATATATATATATATATATAATTAGTTTCTGATCATGTTTAATAAAGTATGTTACAAATACAGAGTAGCCAGGATTAGTGCACACAGTGATAAGTGTGCCATATTTATTTTAACTAGATTTATATTTGTGTACAGATATATTATATTTATTGTGTGTGACGTGTATTTGAAAAATAATAATTAAAAAAATATAAAAAATAATTTTAATCTTTTTTTTCTCCTTTTTTTTTAACTAATTATGAGACATTTCCACCCCATTTTAATTCCAGTCTGACCCCAAGGTTAAAAAACTGCAATAAGCTAATGACTCCATATCCATTGTTTGTATTTTATAAATCTGTTTTACTATATTTTAATAGTTTATTGAATATTTTGTTTGTGACATATTTTTGCTACAATTTAAGGAGTGGCTTTTTTTGGGGGGGAGGTATCACTAATATATACTGTATATATATATATATATACACACAGACAAAGCAAATGTGTACAAAGGTTATTAAAAGGTAAATATAGAATGATTAGAATCATGGGGACACTGGATACTTATTTAAGACTTGGTGGCAGCAAAATGTAGTAAATGTCTTAAAAATATTTCTTTAAAAATAACCTTATTTCCATTTAAGATTTGACGTACAAAAGGAATGTTCCAGTATTTAAATGTGTGAGAGTGCACGTAGTTATTTTCAGACTAAATAATATATTGTCTAAAAAAGATGTGAGTGTTTTAAATCTCTGAAGAACTGAGTAAACAGTTGTTTTCCCTCATTTCACCTTCTCTCCCTTTCTTTGACTTTTTGTCCTGGTTTTCCTTTCTTGAGGAAAAACATGCTGCTTTCTATCTCCTGCTCCACGTCACATCCACAGTTCAGACTACCTGTATACATATACCTGACTCAGCGCTGCAGACTACCTGTATGCATATACCTGACTCAGCGCTGCAGACTACCTGTATGCATATACCTGACTCAGCACTGCAGACTACCTGTATACATATACCTGACTCAGCACTGCAGACTACCTGTATACATATACCTGACTCAGCACTGCAGACTACCTGTATACATATACCTGACTCAGCACTGCAGTCTACCTGTATACATATACCTGACTCAGCACTGCAGACTACCTGTATACATATACCTGACTCAGCACTGCAGACTACCTGTATACATATACCTGACTCGGCACTGCAGACTACCTGTATACATATACCTGACTCAGCGCTGCAGACTACCTGTATGCATATACCTGACTCAGCGCTGCAGACTACCTGTATGCATATACCTGACTCAGCACTGCAGACTACCTGTATACATATGCCTGACTCAGCACTGCAGACTACCTGTATACATATACCTGACTCAGCACTGCAGTCTACCTGTATACATATACCTGACTCAGCACTGCAGACTACCTGTATACATATACCTGACTCAGCACTGCAGACTACCTGTATACATATACCTGACTCAGCACTGCAGACTACCTGTATACATATACCTGACTCAGCACTGCAGACTACCTGTATGCATATACCTGACTCAGCACTGCAGACTACCTGTATACATATACCTGACTCAGCACTGCAGAAGCACATGTGGGTCGTACCATTTGCACTGTTTTAAATTAGAATTGTAATTGTGTAATTGATCATTAAAAAAAAAATGATGGTATAATTATAATTGTAACTGTAAAGTTGAGGTAATTGACATTGTAATTGTAATTGCCATGAAAATGTTATAAAATATTATAATTTAGTACTAAACTAGGGAATCATGTTACAGTTCTATGTACATTTCTACATATACTGTATGTAGTTAATAATTATTAAAATATGTTTCATATAATATTTTCCCACACTTTACCATTTTAAATCTATTAAATCTAGAGTTATAGGGACACAAAAAATCCTCTTACTTCCATACCATAAATATTAATACCTATATTATCATTAATTATGAATCCTAACAAAGAAACCAATAGATAGGAAATACATTAGATGTTAAACATTTGTTGTTAGTGTGTTTTACAACTGATTTAGGACTCGTTAGCATTAAATGCTAACAGAAAGCTAACACAAGAGGAAGGTTAACTTTTATTAGGTTATTTAATTCAGGTTCAGTAATTGTGATTAATTGTAATTAAACATTAGTAATTAAGAACATAATTGTAATTGAGTTTTTGAGGATAAAAAAAATTATTATAATTCAATTGAAAATGTAATGTTAAGTGAAAAATGTAAATGAGGCCAACCCTGCAGCTCAGTAAGAACAGCTGTGTGTGCTGTGTGTCCTATCCTTCAGAATAAAAGGCAACTTCCACGTGGTGGAACCAGTGACCACAGAAGTGTGTGATGATGAAGATGATGGAGAAACACTCCACAGACGTGAGGCCTTTGGTCAGATATGTGCAGCAGGGACTGAAGGAGACCACGCCCCCTGCTGTCACCATGGAGACGCTTCAGCTCACTTCCCTGGTCCTCTGTAGACTTCAGAAACCAGAGATGCTTTCCATTCAAACCAATCCTAGAGCAGTTAAAGGGTGTGAACAAAACCATTAGCCCCACCCCCTGTAGGTAACAGTGAATGAAGGCCTCAGTGAGAATTGAACTCACGACCCCTGGCTTACAAGACCAGTGCTCTAACCTCTGAGCTATAAGGCCCTGCGTGTGAGTGTGTGAGTGTGTGTGTATTTGTGTGTGTGTGTGTGTGTGTGTGTGTGTGTGTGTGTGTGTATGTGTGTGTGTGTGAAATAATGAGTCATTTACACAATAAAAAGTCAAAAACGGTTAAAGATACAGAAAAGTTGAAGGTATTCAATGAAATTGAACATTTTAAAAGTTAAATCAGTTTCAGAACTGCTGACCAGTGGAACGTTACATTTCAAGGTGAACTTCATTAAAATTAATCAAAAAGTTGAATAGTTTAAACAGTTGAAAAGTTATTAAAAAACTCAAATTCAAAATGATAAAACACGACAAATACATCTAAAGTTTAGTCTGTAATTCTGCCTCATCTACATTTTAGTTTCTATAATTACCATCAGATTAATTCTGATCAGTATATTGTTAAAATAGATTTCATTCCATGAACACATTTTTAATTTTTTATTTCTTCCTAACATTTCATTTAATGTTCATCAATTTTTTGCATTATTTAATTTAATATATTTGATCTTCCTATGATAATATGACACACATTTAGACACAAAAGGCAACTTTGAACGGCTCAATGTTGATAGGTTGTCATGGCAACTCAGGCTAAAATGGAAGCTCAATGTTGACAGGTTGTCATAGCAACTCAGGCTAAGATGAAAGCTGCAGAATCTCCACCATTCTACAGAATGTCCTTGTGCGCCGTCAGAAACGACTAAAGTAGCTTTAATAATATAGATTAACGTTGACCAGCAGATGTCATCAGTGAGCAACGTTTGGGACCAAAGTGAGTTTCTAATAATAATAATCTCAACTTTAATGACTAATTTAGTGATTTTCCAGAATCCAGTGAGTAAATACTGCTTGTTTTATTTTAAACTTATTTACATATTTAGTAATAATCTTGTGTGAATGAGATGATAATGTAAAGATCTTTAGAACGACTTTGTCATAAAAGCTCTATTTAAATCTGATTATTTTAACATTTAACATTTAGTCTGAATTCTATCACTTTATACTGTGTGTGTGTGTGTGTGTGTGTGTGTGTGTGTGTGTGTGTGTGTGTGTGTGTGTGTGTGTGTGTGTGTGTGTGTGTGTGTGTGTGTGTGTCGGTGTGACAATAACAATGTTTATTTAAAGGGCACATGTTACGCTAAATTAACTTTTCTGTGCTTTAAACATGATAAAGTGTTATTAGGGCTTCATACACATGTCCTAAATATAGTTTTTAATTAATTCCCTCAATCGTTAGTTAGAGGGTGATTTGCTCCTTTCTTACTACAGGGTGAGCCCAAACACCTCGCTACATTTTGATGACGCGTTCCCACTTTGATGACGAATTTCATTTGGCACTGAGCTGGAGAAGCCACGCCTCCAGGAAGCTCTCTGCCGTGATTGACATGTAAACAGACACGTGTTTATAAAGCAGCATGAGCTCGGCTATGGGGTGGGTGGGAGGAGGAGGAGGAGGGCGGGCCGTCCTCTGGCCCTACGTCACCGTGCAGGGAGTTTAAGGGTACCTGAAGTGAAAATCTAAAAACAAAAAAATTGTTTAATGTATTACCAATAAGCAAGTGCTCCTTTTAAAAAACCTTTTAGAACATTATATAACTTTGGAACTATACATTGTAGAATTATGATTTTGGTCTCTAAATGCATAGTTCTGAGGTCAACGAAGCCAGTGGATGCACCAAAAGACACAAAACTCTAATTTAAAGAAGAAGTATCATTTGATATGCAGATGTTTAGTCACTCTTGATAACAGTTGCCTTCACAATGGCAAAGAGCAGTGCACTGAAGGCTGGCCTTGTACCACTTGCACAAACCACTTCATGACTTTTTGCAGTTGCAATGAATCAGTTCATAGCATGCATCTTGAGCTTGGCCAATGGTGGTCCACTTTGGTTGCCATGATCCATCACTCTTGTCCCATCCCCAACCTGTAGGCCTTGTCTCATTCACCTTGGACAGTCCACATGTTCTGTCTTACATGAGAACATATTTCATCAGCAAGGAACAGGAATACATCAGTGACATCTGTGAATACAGCCCAAGTGCCCCACGCTGTCCTTTTGCCTTTGACAGCAAAGAAGGATGTGTTATTACTCCCTGTGAATGCATGAAATATTGTAAATGCTGGTGCTTTGAATGGGCCATAGCAGCAATATAATGTGATGCAATGTATCTGTGGTGTTTTCCTACTCCAAATGATATCCACACCTCACTAACTTGAATGCTGTGCAGTTTGGACAGAATCAGTACCACCACATCAGTGTTTGATGTCTTCACCATAATTTTCTCATGTCCTTCATGTGCAGCATCCCACAGATGCAGTATCCGCTTCCTTGTGTGACCATGTTTCTATCTGACTTTTGTCATCTCTCTGAGGTGTTGATAGTACCTTGTTCCTATGAGTGCTGTACACATCTTTGCTTGAAATTCAGTGCTTTTAAGCTCTTCTGCCAACAAGTGCAAAAGCTCTGTTTTGTTTTCAATGACGTGAAGAAAGTTTTGCCAGTTACTGGGCACCTTTGATGAACGCTCAATCCTTCTGCGAACTCCTTTTCCCCTCGTCTCTCTGGTTGCTGCCTTCAGGCTGATTAAGTTATAAACATCTCACACTATGTGAAGTATTTCCACACGTTGCAGCTGGTGCTGGTGCTTGGTGTAATCTTCAAAGGTCTGGGAGGTTCCTGGTGACAGCATTTCAACTGTCTCTGGTCCATCCAATACCAATGCAGTCACTTGTGGTCTTGCTTCTGCTGGTTGTGCTAGTGACTCAAGCTCTGCAAGAAGATCTGCTTTATTGCCAGATCTCATTTCACCAGGCTTGGAAAGTGATGGGGGCCATGGCTGATTCTCATGCTTGAAAAAGTCACCAGAATGTCCTTCCCTGGACTGGCATGCAATGTGTAGTCTGGAGAACATGGTGCAATCTTGGATCCACATCCTAAAATAATCAGTAGTGTTCATGCCATCTATGTACCAGGTTTCATGCTTTAAACCCAAAGTGCACAATTCTACCAACAATTCTTCCTTAACCGCCCACTACTGGTACTGATCCAGGATCTGTGGTGGAGAACATGACCTGACTTTAATCAATAAGTTCAGGGATATTTTGTTTTCTGTTTTATTCACACAAATGATTGAGCAGAAACACATTTTATATAAAGGGGGAATTATTATTCATAGTTTGTTCTTCATAGATAGGAATATAATCACCTTTTTATGTCTTATGAAGAGGTTTTTAGAAAAGATTGTTTTAAATTTCTTTAAACTTTAAAATCAGGGAGAGATGAATCAGTTTTTATAAGTTTTATATGTTGACATTTTTTGTGTGTATCGTGTGTGTATTTAATTTGCATTCTCATGATAAATATAGTAATCCAGTAATTTTGTATTGTGTTTTACAATTTTTGATCACTCCATTAATCTTTATTTTCATCCAAACTGTCATAAAAACACAAATAAATCGACATGTTATAAACTGATTAATAACTGAATGATGAACCATTTCAATCTGAAACTGATGAGGAACTAAGGTCATTAGCTACTGTTAAATTTTTTTTTTTTTTTTTTTTTTAATTCCATTTACTTCGAAATATATTACAATTATATTTAAACAAAAACTGTTCATTTTTAATTTTTCATGTCATATAAAGATGTATGAGAGCAGCATTAATATCAACATATTTCCCCTCAGGGATCAATGATTTACTGAATCTGATTAGGTTTATTGATTAAGTTTTGATCAACTTCATTTAAATTAAGCTAATTTAAATGATCCTGATGACATCATTCCAGACTATAATGATTAAACAAAAACAAATGCATCAGTTATTTCACCACTAGAGGGCAGAATATTGTATAGTATTAGAAGCTATAAAGTTATCATGAACCTATGATGTTTCAGGCTCTACAATCCCTGTCATCGTTGGTCTCGTCCACAACAACAGAACAACTGCAGCTCTTCACCAGAAATGGCCGTAGCGTCACAGACACATAAACGTTACGTGGGAACTGGTCTGCTCAGTATTTTGGTAGTTTAGACGTGTTTCAGGTGGACGCTTCAACATGTTGTTTAGCTCAGGACCAGGAGGGGTGCTGGGGTGCACCAAATGAACGGTCCCCTTTAACATTTCCCTTTACCTCACGATGACAGCGTTTCATTCACATTATGTCACTTCCTGCATTTAACAGTGGATTTTATTTTTATTGGTAGATTCTGTCATTTTGTCTATGATTCTATTAACACAGATATTATAGGACCATAATTAGTCAATCATGAGCTCATTACAAGTTGTTCATTAATCCTGTGAGAACAAAGTCAAACCTCAAAGTCAAACTGTTTCCTCTGAAGACCTTCATTTACAAATCAATGGGAATTTAAATTATTCAGCCACAAAATCTAAATATTTTCCTCCACATCATGTGATCTCTGAACAAACTGATCCTTTTAGTCAATTTCAAAGTGATAACACTGCAAAGGATGGATGAATAATTATAGATCCTTCATGTTCATTCTGTCTCTTCTATCCTTCAGGTGGAGCTGATTCTATGCTGATGTTACAGGTGAATGGAGGATTGTGGAACCACTCAGCCGTGACAGCAAACATGGTGAGAAATGAGTGAATTGAAGTTTGGTTGCTGACGTCCATGTGGATGTGGATGAACAGCCACTGTTCTTTCTAGGAACACATTTAGAAACTAATGTTTGTTTGGTTCCTTCTCTGTGTTTTATCTCTAACTGTTCTACAGGACTCTGGAAGCCAGAACAAAGTGACACCTCAACGTTCTCAGGACCATGAAGCTCAGCCACAACAAAGAAACAAATCTAAGAGAAAAACTTCAGAGCAAAGAGTTCAACAGCAGAGCCAAGCTGGAGTTAAAGCTAAACATACATGTGGCCAGTGTGGGAAGGCCTTTAGCTTTAAATCAAACCTCACTGTACATCAAAGAATCCATTCTGGAGAAAAACTCTTCATCTGTGATGAGTGTGGAAAAGCTTTTGTTCAGAAACAGAACCTGAAGAACCATCAGCTTGTTCACAGTGGAGAGAAACCACACATGTGTGATGAATGTGGAAAGACTTTTAGTCAATTTGGATCCCTCAGTCAACATGTCCTCATTCATCGTGGAATCAAAGCTCACAGATGTGAACAGTGTGGAAAGACTTTTAGACATAGATCAGCTTTAACGAGGCACATGCAGATTCACTCCAGAACAGAGTTGTATCACTGTGACCACTGTGGGAAAATATATAAACAGAAACATAATCTCATCATCCACCTGAGATCTCACACTGGACATGAAGTGTGTCCCTGTGACCAGTGTGACAAAGTTTTTACAACATATAGAGATTTAAAATCTCACCAAATCAGCCACTCATCAGAAAGACCTCATAAATGTGACACATATGGAAAATCTTACAAGTGGAAATTAAACCTTATTCGCCGCCAACAAGTTCACGAGAAGAATGTTCTCTGATGGGATGAGTGTGGGAAGACCTTCAGCACTTCATCTGTTCTCCACTCACATCTCTGTGTGGATGGAGACATGGAGCAGGAATCATCTTCAGATCCCAGCGACACACGGATGGTGACGACACCTTCTGGTTCCAGTGTTGGACTGAAGAACCCAGAGATCAGGCTGCACAGGATTCCAACATAAACCTGCTGTCAGCTGGAAAATGGACACCAACAGTTCAGGAAGTTGTTGATCTGATCTGGTTAAATAAATAAATGTGACACATTGATTCCAGTGCTCATTGTTTTTTTAACTGTGATTTTATTCCTTTGAATCATCACTGAAAGAGTACAAATATCAGGTAATTTAAAAAAGAAAATATCAAGAAAATCTCTTTACGTTGTGTGACAATTTTGAAAGTGTGTAATATGTTTTATTGTGTGTATTTAATCAAAATTATAAAGATGAGACAATGAATTTTTTAACAGCAGCAATGATCTGATAACAGGATGCTGAAAATTGATCGTTACTGTAATGGAGAACTAATAGTTTATACTTCCACCAACAGTTCTTAGAATGTTCTGTAAGAAGATGATTTGACGATTAGAAGAAGAAGAATTCTCTTCAGAATCCACCAACATGTAGGAAAAGCTTGTCCATCAGGAAGAACAGTTTCACTGTGTTGACCAGCGTTCCTGGTTTACTCCTTCAAAGTAACTAAATACTCTTGTTCTGTTGAGCAGCTACACTCACCTACTTCATCAACTCCCAATCCTCTCAGTGAGAGGGGAATTAGCTCAAATGGTAGAGCGCTAGCTGCTCAAAGGCAGGGGACAATTTTTACACTCCCTCACACAAAGGAAACGATGCAAAAAGCAATAGTGAAATATCATAGACAGTGTCACCTGTACCTCTATATAGATATTTCTGGTGTATTTTAACAGAGTCACCAGACGTGCTCCTTGTTGTGAGCTGGACTCAAACCCACAACCTGCTGCCAACACAAAGCCTGGGTCACACACACTCACACAGCAGGATAATAATAAGATTATTATACCTGTGTAAGTGAGAGGTTCCCACATCCTCCAACTGTGTTTTTCTCACTGTAACATATCAGGAAAATGTTTTTTTAATTTTACATTATCAACTACATTATAATTGTTATGTATTTGTTTGAGATGTGCTCTTGTATTAATATGTACTTTTAGATTAAAAGTGACAGTTCATGTAGTCTATCATCAAGTATCTTTATTTGTTCTGGTTTGCAAACTGGACATTTCAAAAGGGTAAAAAAAAATACAAATAAAAATAATAACAGAAGATACTTATGTAAGAACTTTTAGAAAATAAAAAAACAGTAATATTTATTGAATTATGTCGATCAAAGTGTAATAAATGCAGCTTTTTAAAAAGGAAAATAATTCACTATAATGTACATTATACTGTTGTCATGTTTGTACTCACCTTCACAAATTGAGAAATAAAAAACTAAACTTAGACTTTAGATAAATAAATGATAAACTGACAATTTAAGAATTACATATTTTATTGTGTAATGTTCCTTCATGCACCATTATCTTTCCTCTTTCTCACTGTACTGTGTACAGGACCATGTGTGTGTAAATATCTCCTATTGTTTATTACCCTGTTTATTTATCTACTGCTGCTGAAACACTGTAAATTTCCTCTTTGTGGGACAAATAAAGGTTATATTGTTTTATCTTAAATGTAATGCTTAATGAAAAATCAAAAATAAACAGGTATATAAATATAATTTACTTGTGCAAACAATGCAAAAAAAAAAAA
Source organism: Gouania willdenowi (assembly GCF_900634775.1). Taxonomy (NCBI): domain Eukaryota; kingdom Metazoa; phylum Chordata; class Actinopteri; order Blenniiformes; family Gobiesocidae; genus Gouania; species Gouania willdenowi. The sequence goes on along the minus strand of NW_021144981.1, from coordinate 52,220 downwards.
ATCCCTGAATCTATTTCCACATCTTAACTACAACTGTTAAATAGTTGTACAACTTCCAACTAAAGTTATATCTCTAAATCTCACCAGTAGATGTCCCCAGTGAGCTTGTGTTTATGTCTTGTTTTGTGCAGTAGTTGATGTTAGTTTGTCTTAAAACACTTAAAATCTATTGTTCTTATCTTTAATGAACTGAAAGCAGTGTTTACCATGTAAATCATCTTTTTCTGTATTCAGTAGACATTATAAATGTATCAAACACTAGCCTACGCCTTAAGAATATTATTGTCTTTATTATAATAAATAATTAGTTATTTTTACATAAACACCACTGTTTGGCTCAGTGTAACACCCAATGTAATTTAGTTTTGCCTTAATTTATTCATCTTTAGCAATTGCTTTACATATATATCTGACATATAATAAATATTAGAATAGAATAGTCTTCCAGAAATTTTAACATATAAGTAAAAAGTTTAAAATTTAGTTCTGACTAGTTATAACAGGATTTGTAAATATCTCAAATAACATCGTCACAGGTAATAATATTAACCAGAATCAGAATCAGAAGTCCTTTATTTATCCCAGGGGGAAATTACTTACGTTACAGCCGCTCAACAAATATTACAAATAAAAAGGATAAATGTTGAACAAGAAGAAATAAAGAATAAATGTTTTAAAAGTACATAATGAAGTAAAAGGCTGTTAAAAATAAGGATTAGATACAGACACATTACAGTAGTAAAAATAAAATAAGATAAATAATGTGACAGTGAGGTATCAGCTACCCTGATAGCAGTGTGTAATCCCCACTAGTTCTATTTACTGTAATATTACCCGTGAAAACACCACCCAATAGTGGAGAATAGGGACTTAAGGACACAACAACTCTGTGTTCCACAAAGAGGAAGACACTGTTCTACATTTACACATTTATTAGAGGAGTAATTACTAATGGTACAACTTCTGTTTTATTGATGGACAATGGTATAATATGATGGAGAATTGTAGTCAGTAAAAAATAAAAATATCTGTTTTCCTTAATTTGTTCACTAAATTCCTGTAAACAATTATTCTAATGCAGTGGTTCCTAAACTTTTCACTGTCCGAACCCCTTCATTTAACCTGAGGCCATGTACCCCCTACTCCTGTACACTATAATGTAATGCAGTGTTTTTTAACCTTGGGGTCATGACCCCATGTGGGATCACCTGGAATTAAAATGGAGTCCTCTGAAATGTCTAATAATTTATGATTTAAAAAAAAAAGATTAAAATGTATTTTTAAAATGTTGTAATTATTATTTTTCAAATCATAACACCACACACAAAACAAACTTAAATAACTGTATTCTATGCTTTCACTTTCACAAACTTAATCTACATAAAATAAAACACAGTATAAAAATATCTGAGCTGACACATCTTGTCACATTGTGTCACTAATCCTCACAACAACAAACATTATCAAAAGATAATTCTAGAAAGAAAATAAAATAAATGTGTGTCTTTGTAGTTTTTTCATTTCAGATGTGATTGATCCACTGAAGCAGAGGATGAATGCTGTAACCATCACTGCTGTGTTACACATGGACCAAAGTTTCCTCTCAGCCTGTTGTTCATAGAAATAAAACACTTTCTCATCTGCTTTGCTTCACTTCATTTGGGGCCAACATTGTTGAATTGATTGATCAGCACATTTGACTCTACACAGATATACAGTATGTATGAATAACGTGCTTCATTAGAGAAAATAACACACAGAGTATTAAGGAAATGAGTGTTTTTCTTCTTTTTTAATGTAATATCTTTATGTAGGTCAAACAGTCAAACATTGTTTTGGGTAGTACATGTGAGTGACATATATAACATTCTGTCAACTGGACCTTCCATGCTGTGGTTGGTGGGTGGGTGGGATCAATGTGTGACAGAGGGACATGATCACATTCACTATTCACTGTACAGTCTTATCTTAGTGCTGTATGTAACATTACTGGTGGTGTTACTTTGAGGGTCAGTAACTATCAAGGCTATTGTCTGCATCTGTAGGGACGAGGAAACGCTGAAAAACTCTAATACAACCATTTTCAAGTCCATGTACATCCATCGTATGAATGTAGTGTGTGAGTGAGTGTTGGTGGTGGTCAGAGGGACCGATGGTTCACTATGGTAGCCTCACTTCTGTCAGTCTGCCCCAGGGCAGCTGTGGCTACAATAGTAGCTTACCACCACTGTGTGTGGAGTGAAAGAATGATGCACATCAATGTAAAGAGCTTTGAGTGTCTATGAAAAGCACTAAATAAAATCTAATGCATTAACATTATTATTATCCACAGGTATCCATGAAGTTACCGTAGTATTGTAGTTGTTGTTAATGAATTCAACCAGGACTCTAAGCTATGCTTTATGACGACTGTGTCCTCTAGAACTAAAGTATCATCTTTACCTGTCTGTCACTCATGGTAAAGTTGTGCCGTCTAGCAAACAAATCATTAATATCTTTATATTTAGACTCACTTTCAAAGTAAAAATCAATAAACAGATGAATATCCAGCACTGTGGATGATGTCATTGTGATAAACTCTGACCCAGAACCAGTCTCTGTAACTCACAGTGTGAGATAATAAGTAAGTTACACTACGAGATAATTAAGTCACAGTTCAAGATCATTTTTTTTTTAATCCATGTCACCTCCAGGGCTCCTTATGTATTAGTGAATATTTTTGAGACAAATCTCTCCTCATAGAATTAATGGGGCGTTTTTTAGCTTGTGTTGGTTAAAGCTGTTTATAAATCACCAGCAGAAAATGACACTATTTTAATAAATAGTTTCTTTGTGCAATACTTCTGTGAACTGTAATTGTTTATATTAATGTGTGTTCATTACTGAAATTTAAGTAAGATTATATTAAATCTGAAAGTTTTGCATCTTTTCACATAATGAAATATAGTAAAACATTGTAGTCACAAGTATTTAAATTAAAAATAATAATCTTTAATCTGTATCTTGTTTTTGTGCAATGCTTTACTATAATAATATTAATTACTAAGATATTTAAATTAGCTTTTATTTACTTGTTTGTGTTCTTTTATATGTGTATGTGAAACATTTTTTTCACAAGTAAATAAAATGTCAAAAAAGTAATTTTGCTCATGTTTTCTCTTTATGTAAAGCATCTTTGTGGATATGGTGAAGACCACTATGTAAGTGTTAGAAATGATTCTGATAATAATAATATATCAATAATGTAAATGTCAATTACGTGGTATAAAAAATATAAGAGGGCCAAAATAAAATCTGTCCTAGGGCACCAGAGAAGTTAGGGTCGACACTGCCCGTCATTCTTTGGTTATTTTGTTAAATTAATTATCTTAATTTCTGTCATGACATTTCAACCAAAAACTTAAAAAGTGTATCTGCAGAAAATCCAACAAGACATGACGTCAGCTAATTGCTGTTGCTCTCCCAGTAATTTTTTTTATTTTTTTTTTCAAGCAATACAGTTAAAGTCACGTGGTTAGCCAACCAGACGCATGGAGAACGTCATTTACGCTTTTTCTTCCGGCAACAACAAGGTGGATAATGAACCACTCTTTCTTTTTGTGCTCAATGTTCATGTATTTCGTGATGACATGAACATCATGACATTTGTAGATGGTAGATAGTCCCGAGATAGAGAGCGGAAAAAAGCAATTGCCAGTGGGGCGTTTACTATCCGTTGGGAGAGTGGGACATTAGCCGATTATAGCCGATACAAACCATGGGACACAACCACAGAATCTTTTATTTTCTATAATAACCCCATGGAATCAGCTGTACGTTCCAGCCAACACCGATGTTTCGTTGACGATAACCGAGGCGAGTAGGTCCCCTATGAGCTCCCAGCCTCGGAAGCGAGACGGCGGGTGCGAGTTGGCTGGGTGGGGGGCTCTATCGGTGGTGTGCTTCCCTTGGTGACATCGTCAACGCACAATGCTGTAAAGTGCCATTCATATTGTAACAGACTAGGTCCTATGTCACTGAGTTATGTTCCATGTGTAGTTTATTCAATGTTTAACAGGTGTTGTGGTTTCCCATGGCATTTGAAGTATCGTTACGTGCAGCTTTCTCTGCCAATGTTCGTCTTTGTTTACATGTGTTCTGTGTGTTGATTGGCTGGGAGGCTGGGGAAGGGTGGGCGTCAGCAGAGAATGAGGGGTACATGATGTTTTAAGGACTTCCATTAAAGGCTCAAAATCTTTGATAACGGCTCGAGTCACGTCATTACATTACAGTATAAAACACACGGGCCTCACTAAGAGGATGTAGAGGATGTTCTCAGTCACAGCTTCTCTCTGAGGTATGACACTGACACTATTTAATAAGAGCGTTAAAAGCCATGAATATAATGAAAAAAGGGAATGGACGGAGGCATAAACATGGTTTCATCAGACGGGTGATACTAAGACCCAGACATGCGTCCCCATACTGCTGCACAGGCTGTAATATCACCAAGTTTATCATTGGAACCATTTTTAGAGCTACTATCTTTACCAGGAAGCAACTATTTATTCCTGGTTTTTGTTTCACAGAGTTTTACTGGACTTTATTTACTGGTGAATAGTTTCTATCTCTTCTGCTCCGTGGACCAAAGTGAGTTACTGTTGAGCTGTTGCTTTAAAACAACAATCCAAATAAAGGTGAAAACACTTCTCATGTGTGGTCTTCTGTGTTACAGCCGACAATAACTTGTTGGTTGTGTGTTTTTCCCAATAGACGTGATACGTCATGTTCGCCCCCTGTCCAATCACAGCCTTCCCAACCCCCAGACCTAAAGTGGAATTAAATAAAGCTGAATGAACCGGTTTTCCATGTAAACCTCAGTTCTGGAATTACTATTACCATGTAAACATGAAGCAGAATGATTTAATGCAGAATAACTCATTCTGAATTAAAAAAACATCATGTAACCGTGGCTACTGAGGAGTTTAGAACAACTGTTGATATATGCAGGGGAAGAACTCCACATCAAAGAACATCAAAGGAAGACCTCAAAGAGCAGAATTTCAGAAGATGACATCACAGAGCAGAACTTCAAAGGAAGAAATTAAAACATAGACCTCCAAAAAAAAAAAGAACAAAAGACAGAAATTGAAAGGCAGAGCTCATAGAGCAGATACATCCTCAGGAGAAAAAAAACAGAGTGAAAGCCCAAAGCTGCAGATAGGAGAGAATAGGAAACATCTGGAACAGCCCCTGATTCAAAGAAAGACTGATACGTCCCAGAATTAACATCCTTCCCTAAGCTGCTCTTAAAAGGTAAATCTCATACCATCTTTTGGCACAGAGGACAATCTAACAAGTCAAGTCTGTCTGTGTATTTGTTTGTCTAAGTGTCTGTCTGTGTGTGTGTGTGTCTGTCTTTCTGTGTGTCTGTCTGTCTGTCTGCCTGCCTGCCTGCCTGTGTCTGTCTGTCAGCCGGTGTGTCTGTCTGTCTCTGTGTGTGTGTGTGTGTCTGTTTGTATGTGTGGCTGTCTGTGTGTTTGTCTGTCTGTCTGTCTGTGTAGCTGTGTTTGTCTGTCTGTCTGTCTCTGTGTGTGTGTGTGTGTTTGTTTTTTTTTCTGTCTGTCTGTCTGTCTGTCTGTGTCTGTGTGTCTGTGTGTGTGTCTATCTGTCTATCTGTATGTCTGTCTGTGTAGCTGTGTGTGTCTGTCTGTCTGTGTAGCTGTGTGTGTGTGTGTTTGTCTGTCCGTCTGTCAGTGTGTCTGTTTGTCTGTGTGTGTGTCGGTGTGTCTGTCTGTTTGTGCGTTTGTTTGTCTAAGTGTCTGTCTTTCTGTGTGTGTGTCTGTCTGTTTGTGTGTGTCTGTCTGTCTGTCTGTCTGTCTGTCTCACAGAGGACTCAGAGACACTGAGGAACCAAACCCAAACCCAAACCCAGGATACAGAGTGTCAGTGAAGGAGGTACAGACGGTGTAGATGAGTGTCATAGAGTCAGAGGAGACTTCATAGAAGGACAGACGTCCATCAGGACAGTCCACATACACTCCTACTCTACCAGAGGAACCACAGGGACAGGAGGTACGTGTTTCTATGTTATTGTGTCTGAAGATGTAAAAACCTCTGTAACATTTCAGACTCCAGGACTGATTATTAAATCCAAACCAACAATCATAACTGTTTCCTTTTCTTCTGATTCCTCTGTAACTCACTGCTATATAAACATGTCCATTCCACTCCACCTCCCAGTAACAGCGACCAGTCAGACCAGTACTACACAGAACCTGATCGATATCAAATCTGTCCTGATGATCAGGATAAAGCTCCTCCTCCCTCACATATGTCACCATCCTGTTGTTGTCAGACAGTCTGAGGTTTCTGCTGATGGAGTTTGTGTCGAGGTGAATGTGACAGAAATCTGATGAGACACAAAGAAACAACAGTTGATCATGTGATGCTTCATTGTCTCTGTATCACTGACATGTTCATTCACTCAGAGCTTCATGAGGACACTTTGAATGAACACACACACACACACTTACACTTCCTCACACCAGCTTTGATCCTCTGCTCTCCTCCATGGTCCGCCCTGCAGGAGCAAACACAGGCAGTGATTTACACACCTAAAGAGTCCAAAGTGCAGCTCAGAAACCTGATGCCATCTCCATCAAGCTCTCCATGTTTCTACTGGTTTGTCTTCAACAGCTTCACCTTCTTCATCTCCTTCAAAGTGTTCCTCTCTTCATCCTCACTGATTGGTTCCACCTCCTCTGATCTTAACTATACACTATTATATATATGTATATTTACACTATTTGGTCACCTAGGCTGAAATCCAATCAGAACTCATGTGATCATGTGATCTAACGTATTGATCACATCTAATCTGTCTGTGTTTACAAACATTAATACCATCATAAATCAGGTTGATCAACAGTAACTGAATATTCAGCAGGGCCACAGGAAGTAGGGGTGCTGGGGGTGCTGCAGCTCCCCCTATTGGTGAGAATGTAGATGTTTAAATGTAGTCTATGAAAAATATTTAGCACAATTTATAAATTCTTTATGAATATTTAGGGAAATGATTTTGACACACGTAGGCTATTACGTGTATTTTGTATTTAAATGTAATTATTTTTAGGCCTAATCAACACAGGTTCACGTTGACTTCTGAAGACATGGGTACGCAGCACCATGACCCAGAAAAGACTCACACACCTTTCTCTGATACACACCCACACACAGATTCTGAACTCCCTGGACATTCGTCCCCTCATGAGAGACTTTATCTCCATGCCCCCAGAGCACACCTCCACATTTGGACACCTGTAACCATGGTAACCCTCCCTGCAGCTCAAAGTAAGAGCATGGTGCCACCGTACACTTTCATATCTATTCATACAGTTTAACGTCACACTACAGTATTTTTACAAGGTGGTGGTGATGGAGATGGAGTGTGTTATTATGATTGTGTGTTCTGTGTGTAATGGATATGGAGAGTTGTTAAATAATGTTTAAATAGTCAGATTATTTCCTTGTGGTGTGCATAAAAGGATTTTGGAGTCACGTGACATAAACATAGATGGTGCAGTGACTCAGGTTCATGTCAGCTGATCTAATCTATTGCATTGTTATAGTGTTATTGTGAAGTTTAGCTAATAGTGCATATATTCATCTGAGAACTGATGATGTCTGTGCGTTACAGATAGTGTTGTGTTCAAGACCGCACTATCCGAGACCAAGACTTACCCGAGACCAGAATGCACCGAGACCAAGACAAGACCAAGACTTTCGGGAGCCGAGACCGAGTCAAGACCAAGACCGAGACAAGCCGAGACCAAGACCAAGACCATAAACATTTTTTTTTCAATTTAAAAAAATATATAAATAAATAAAATTATGACAAGGTTCAACAGTTAAATAACATCTCTCTTTAATTTTAGTTTATTTTAAATACATTTGACGGACAAAAAAGGTGCCTGCAAAAAATTAACTAAAATATTAAAACTACTACTGCTACTGATAAATTCACAATTATTCTACATATTTGAAAACAAGATTTTTATGTCAGCTGAATGTACAGCAAGTGTTTAAAAGCATTTCTGCCAAGAAATAATAATTCTTGATTCTGATTCTTTGAGTTGTTCAGGTTTAACAGGTCACAGATTTCACAAGATAATTTTTTAGTTTGAAAAAGCCTTTACACAGGTTATTTTTATTAATTCACTTAGTTGATATAGTTTAATTTGGTTACTGTAATATAACTAGGATATTCAATTCACAAAGGTTTCCAACTGTAACTGTAAAAGTGAAACTTTCTGAAATAAAACTACAAACAAGTTGTCATCAGTGTAAAAAACATAGAGCTACAGGTAGATGTGAAACTAAATAAAACAAACAAACCCTGGAACAGTCATGTGACAAATTAATCAATTGTTCTTGTTGAGAATTATTATTATTATTCTGGAAACAGAAACTATAAAAATTAATTATATTGTGAACCTGTTTATATTGTGGGGAACATATTGTATACATACATGTAATTGGAGTCTAAAGACACAAAAAAAAAAACACCACTTTAAAAGATAATAGACTAATATAAGACCTCTTTACAGTTATTTGACTCATTCTGTGATGCGCGGCGATGACGCGCTGGTGACGACATAATCCAAGATGGCGGCGGCCCGGACTACAGCCGATATTATGTAATAAAGCCTTAAAAGACATGGATATAATGAAAAGAGTGGATGGACAGATGCATAAACATGCAGACTTTCACACGGACACACAAGGACTTATTAAACACACACGGACCTCAGTCAACACGGTAAAAGGAACAGGCTTCACCGCTCGGCAGGCACTAGGACCCAGAAGCAGAGTAAGTGCGTCCCCTATCCATCCTTCACAGACTGTAATATCATCAGTTTATCATTTTACCAGTTATTAGAGCTACTGTCTTTACCAGGGAGATAATATTTATTACTGGTGATTGTTTTCTGGAGTTTTACTGGGATTTTTACCGGTGATTAGTTCATATCTCCTTCTGCTCCACGGTCCAAACTGACACCGCAGCCACACACACACACACACACACACACACACACACACACACACACACACACAGTCACATTAAGGAAGGTTGCGGTCATTATACGGGGTGGATTAAATAATGACTAAAGGATTGTTTTATCCCGTTCTTCTCCGTGTTATTATCACATTATAAAAAAGGGTAAAAATAGCAGGAATTAGTGCTGGTCTCGAACGGTCTTGACGGAAAATCCCGAGTCCGGGCAGCCCGAGTCCAAGACAAGACCGAGTCAAAATACTTCAGAGACCGAGACAAGACCAAGACCTTTAAAATTTGGTCTCGAGACCGGTCTCGAGACCAAGACCGGTCTTGACCACCCCAACACTAGTTACAGACCCTGGCTTATTCTGATATAAACTTTATTTTTTTGAATTTTATTTGAACTAGATTCATATATTTCAGAAAGTTAAAGTATAAGATACAGTTATTTGATATTTATTGTATTTGTATTGTGTATTTGAAAAACAATAATTCCAAAAACTTTAAAAATAGAATTTTAATCAGTTTTTACCTACTTTTTAACCAATTACGTGACATTTAAACCCTGTTTTAGTTCCAGGCTGACCCCACATGGGTTAAACAAATACTTAAATAAGTCAATAAAAAAAAATAAAAAATAAGTTGATCTCCAAAGCCACCAAATATGACAACACAAAATACTTTTGTTTTAATGACAATTTACCAAAAACCTCTTGGGTAATAATAAAATAAGCTTTGTTTTTTGAAAATAGCCAAACACAGACACATTATAAAAACATATAGACACAAGCACCAAAACATCAGCCTATTGCAAAACAGAAATACAACAATAATAATAATAATATGAATAATAATATAACAATAAACATAAAAATAAGATTAAGAAAAATGAAAATATTAACAACAATAATAATATCAATATAAATATGAAATAAGAATAATAAGAAAAATGATAATCTAGATGAGAATGATCTGGGACATGCCATCTACCAGTGGTTGTTAGTGATTGGTAGATGACCGTTGCTATGGATACTATGGACAAATACAGAATGAATTCTCCCTCAAAAGGAAACACTCTGAAAAAACTCTGCTGCTGGGAAATTCCCTGCTAATCATTCCCTCCTGATAAAACAAGTAAAGACTGAAGGACACGTCACAGAAAACAATAATGCTAAAGCTGCTAAATAATAAGCTCTGAATAAATGGAGACTTTGAACCACTAGGAATGAACTTTGACCCTGAACATTGAACATTAATATTACATAGAAGCTTAGTGGTGGTGGTGTCTGCTGGTCTCTTAATGGTTTTCTGGTGTATGTTAACATGAAACACATCAGTTTAAAAATCATTAAATCAAAACTATATGTTCAATTCCCATAAGGTTTTATAGATAACGCTAATAATTCTGTAATTTTTCTCATGTTTAATTAAAAAATTCATACAATAATGAAATAAGATAAAAATACTAATTATTGAACAAACTAAAAAACTTAAATTGTAATATCAAATTAGGAAAATAAACTAAAATATATTTTGGTTAAGAAAGTTTTTTACAAAAGTTCAGCCTTTGTTTCAAAGTTAGATTTGAAATGTTTCACATGAAAATGTCTCCTCCATGAACCAGTAATTATTTTATTTTTAAACCTAAAATATATAAAGACTAAGAAAAAAATAGGAACCACAACAATATTTATGTTTTAGTTTGTTTTTGAATATTTCATTTAAAATCACTAATGTCCTAAAAAGTCACAACTTTCACATTATTACATTATTTAATAATAATAAATATAGAAACAAAACACACATCAAACAAATGTTTTTCTGATCTTAAATCAGAAATGTCCAAATCAACATATATTAAATTAAAGCAGCTTTAATAGATAAACCAGAAATGAATTTCTCCTCTTTTTGACATGAATGAAATGAATGATTATGAAACTATATCTTGTGTGAACTGCAGTGAACTGGTAGAAAGAACATTAGATAACACACAACACAACTTGTTCACAACTTATACAGAAAGAATATAAAAATAACATTGTTTGACCTAGAAAATAAACACTTACACAACAGAATAATTACAACATATAAACGTTGATTAAATAAGATATTATGGAAACAACACACACACACACACACACACACACACACACACACACACACACACACACACACACACACACACACACACACACACACACACACACACACACACACACACACACACACACACACACACACACACACAGTATATGTATGTGTGGGTGAATGAATAAGGATGTATGTATGGGAGAAACGTGTCCTGAGTGTGAGTGTGCCAGTGGGCGTGTCATAGAGTGATTGATTGATGGATGATGACACTTTATGTATAACTGAGAGAAACGTGTTATGAATGAAAAATGTACCAGGGCGTGTCTTTGAGTGAGTGATCATGTGATAGAAGGATAGCTGTTTTCACACATATATGCATACACACATACATACAGACTTACACACATACCAGTTTTTGTTTAATTCTTTAAATATTTATAATTTAAGATGTGTTAGGATCTTTTTTTTTAAGGAATTACTAAAAACTTTTTCTTGTTGATCATACGTTGATATTTTTGAAATGACAATTAGAATAACTTTTGGATATCATATTTATAGATTTCATACTGTTTTCTTTCTCTTGATGAATAGAGTTGATTGACTTTATTTTTTTGTCTCTCTCCCCAACACTTTACAGTTGTAGCTTGAATAAAAGTCATATTTTTTAGTTAAAAGGTAAATGAACAAATGATCTTAATAACAGACATGGATAACATTATTTCATATATTGAGGAATCATATATACTGTATAGACCCTGGCCCAGAATGCAGAACAGTGGCTGATCACCTGAGGTAATAAAAACAACCTCACCACCTAAAACGTCTAATCAAAGGTGGGGGGGCTGAACTGTACATGGTACGTGGTCTATAGATTTAACTAGGACTCTTTAGAGAGATAATAAAGACATAAATACAATCAAAAATCTGTTCTCTTGTAATCTATATAAATATTAGTAGAGGCATAAATTAACATAACACCTGGTTACATTTCTGTTTTGTTCTAATTACTGTTTTATTCTAATGATTTGATTTCTTTACAGTTCTTTGAGTTATTTTCTTACTTTTTTATTCACTTACTTCTTTAATAATCTCTGTCAGTTTGAATATTATGTTACAACTGTGTAAAATATTGTCATTTTCCTCTCTTTATGTTCTAAAAATCTCACAATTAAAACCCTTATGTGTATTTATATCCTCAGATAGATAAATAAATATGTAGACATGGATAGAATTAGATAGAAATGATAACTTGAAATATTTAAAAAATCATAATCAACCTTTGAAATGTATATAAATGTTGTAGTTTTTTGTTCACAGGATACAGACATCACCAGCTGAGAACAGAAACCATTGGATAAGTATTTGATTTAGTCGAGGACGTGTATGTTAAACTTTAATTATGATTTATTTATTTTTAATAAATATAATTATTTACAAGAGAGGGCAATGACAAATTACTTTAAATATAAATTAAAATAATCTGAAACAAATCACCTGATCAGTTAGGAAATAGAACAGCTGATAGAATAACACTAATTTACTAATATAGATTCATATAATTGTAATTTAAATGAGTAAGCGATATCACTGTGCTTTAATTGATTTTTATTCAACAAAAGTTTCTATATTATATTGATCGATTATTTCTGCACAGTTTATATTAGAGGGTGATCACGTGTTTTTGTCGTTTGTGCTTCAAAAGCTTCCATATAAATTTGTTAAAGATTGATAGTAATTTCTGAAAGTCATTTCCTGATTGGTCGCTGTGGGCAGGCAGGACCGTGAATGTATTTTTCCTCACTAAGAAATAAGAATCAATCAATCAGTTAAGGTTCCTGCTGTGGGTTTTCACATTCACATGGAAAGAGAAGTGATATTAAAATAAAATACACACACACTACATAGCAATCATAGACTCACCTCACTATGTGGTTGTATGTAATAAAGAAATTATAAAATCTGTGTTGAATAATTCTTAAAACATCTTTTGTAATCATGTGATGTTTTATAAGATTAATTTTGATGAGCATGTATTCAGTTTTTGTTTGTACAGATAAATATAAGTGGCTAATTTCAAGTTTACTATGTATATTCAATTTAAACACAAATCATGTTTGTATTCTGTTCTGTTCTACTTATAACTTTTTTTCTTATATTAAAACATAGTCTAACAGTAAATCCAAATAAATGTAATAAAGTTAAATAAAAGTTTTTGGCCCACTCTAACAATGGTAAACAAAATAGGAATATAACTTTAAAATAAATTAAAGGAAAAATAACGTTAAAATAAATTAACAAGCTTACTTTAACTAACCTGATATTATAATTTCCAAATAACGTTAATATAACATATTAACGATTTCAACTTAATCTAAATCTAAAAATAACACAACCATGTACGTAAACAAAGAGACAAATCAGATATAAACAAGACAATCAGATTAACACTAAAATGTCAGTTTGACCCAAAATGTACAAAGTCTAAATCATTAATTAATTAATTATAATTATATTCTAAAATTAAACTTAAAACACATTAAACAACTCATGTTCTATATACCTAAATAAATTAAATAAACAGACACCATAGACCCCTAAATGATCATTAATAATGAATAAATCAATAAATCTTAAACATAATTTGTATTTCTTTAAATCACCAGTAAATGACATCTTTAACTAATTACAAGGAGCTGATCATTTGCTTTCTAAATGTATAAAAACACTGATAAATCTATGTTTGGGGTCCAGGGAGTGAGCAGACCCTGAGGACCACAGCTGTGTTTTAGATGAGTGTCTGATCTTCAATTGACTTGTTATGACTTGTTGATTCATTTTCTGTTCATCTCTAATAAATTGATTGATTGATTCAGCAAAACCTCTGACTATGTCTCTCTGTATGAAATCTTAGGTACTGAACACCAGAGTTAGCTCAAAAACTCTAACAATTGTTAAACAATGATATTTGTAACATACGTCTACAGTTTGAAATATATTTAAAACGTTTTAAAAACATACATATTTCTGTTTTAATAAATGTATGAGTGGGTCAAGTTCAAATTTTTATTATTTTATTTTATATTACGCATTGTTGGAATGTCAGTGCTAAATAAATATTTTCATATTTTAAAGGCAGGGGAGGTGATTTTTGAAAGCTAGCATGATTTTGAATGTAGCTTACCCCCCTCCCCTCTGTGCTCCGTCTCACTCACATGCATTAGCACAGCTGCTGCAGAAGTGGATCTAAGCTCATCACTTGTATTGTGTAGAAACTACGTCGTCTCATTCAGCAGTAAGTAAACACTAAACTTTATCATTATATACTGTATGTTAAAAAACGTGACTAAAAACTCTGTTTTAAGTTCGTCACCAATGACGCGTTTTGGATAATAAAAAAACGAACCATCTTTTTTCATTGGTCAACGTTTGTACAGGTTTACAGCTGCTACACATGATGGATTTTCTTTGTTCCTTTTTCAGAGCTCATAAGATCTTCATTTCTGTCAGAACATTAAGAAAATTTCAACCAAAAACTTAAAAAGTGTATCTGGAAAATACCCCTACCCTACCTTTTATTGATTGATTATTTGAAGCATTAGTTTTGATTTATACAATTGCATAGTTTTAATTTTAGTGGTTAGTAACATTCAGAGCTGGAAATTTATTTCAGTTTTCAGTCAATAATTCACATTTCGGTTCATCCCTAATTTTTTGACTTAATAACTTGTGTCAGAGAAAAGATTAAAATGTAATTTCATAAGATATAGTTATATTTTTATATGAACACAATTCTCACTGATTGGTTCCACCTCCTCTGATCTTCTCTCTCATTCCTTCATCAGCTCCTCATAGTTCTCCATCAGCCTCTCCTCACTCCCTTCTTATCTCTGTCCTTCATCCCTCTAACCTTAACCCTTAATCCCAGTCCTCCTCCTTTAGTGTCCCACCTCTCACACCTTCATCACATTCCTCTGATACAGCTCTCTGTCACACATGTGATGGGGATTGATGTGAACATGTGATGAGCTGCTGTGATGTGTCTCACCTCAGAGTGTTCAGTCTCTGAGAGAGCAGCTTCACTGCTGAGTCTCCTGGATGGTTGTAGCTCAGGTCCAGCTCTCTCACACTGGAGGAGTTGGAGCTCAAAGCTGCTGCCAGAGAAGCACCGCCCACCTCTGTGATGACACAACCTGACAGACTGGATTCAGAAAAACATCCACAACTCAAGAAACAAGTGAGGAGACGAGGAACAGGACAATGTTGATGGAACATGTGATCCACTGACCTGAGAGAGTCCAGTTTACAGTGAGGACTCTTCAGTCCTTCACACAGCAGCTTCACTCCTGAATCCTGCAGATCATTGTTACTCAGGTCCAGATGTTTCACACTGGAGGACTGAGAGCTGAGGACTGAGGACAGAGCTGCACAGCTTCTCTCTGAGAGACCACAGGAACTCAACCTGATGAAGAATCAGAGAAACCTTACAGATGTTTGTCTGTGACAGAATTAAAGACATGTTCTTCTAAAGTCACATACTCAACTTTCTTGGAGGCTTTGATCACTGGGAGCAGATTCAGAAAAGCTTCTTCTGAAGGAGAGAATCTTTTCAGGTCAAAGACATCCAGATGTTCTTGTGATGACAGTAAGATGAAGACCAGCGCTGACCACTGAGCAGGAGACAGTTTCTCTGTGGAGAGTCTTCCTGAATTCATGTACCGTTGGATCTCCTCCAGCAGAGAGCGATCATTCACTTCATTCAGACAGTGGAACAGGTTGATGCTTCTCTCTGTGGACAACCTCTTACTCAGCTTCTTCTTGATGTATTTAACTGTTTTTTGATTGGTCTGTGAGTCACTTCCTGTCTGTGTCAGCAGGCCTTGTAGGAGCCTCTGATTGGTCGGCAGTGAAAGACCCAGTAGGAAGCGGAGGAACAAATCCAAGTGTCCGTTTGGACTCCGTAAGGCCTCGTCCACAGCGCTCTGATGGAGATGGTTCAGAGTTGGTTTTTTAAATGTAGACATCTTGAAGCTCTTCTTCTTCTGTGGTTGATGATCCAGCAGGTTGACTTTAGAGCTGATGAAGGTCTGATGGACATGAAGAGCAGCCAGAAACTCCTGAAGGCTCAGGTGGATGAAGGTGAACACCTTGTCCTGGTACAGGCTGCTCTCTTCTCTGAAGACCTGTGTGAACACTCCTGAGCACACTGAGGCTGCTTTGAGGTCCATGCCACACTCTGTCAGGTCACTCTCATAAAAGATCAGCTTTCCTTTCTGCAGCTGTTCAAAAGCTAGTTTTCCCAGAGACTCCATCATCTCCCTGTTCTGTGGACTCCAGTGTTGATCTGTGGAACCTTCTCCATCAAACTTCACCATCTTGACTTTGTTCTGAAGGACCACATAGTGGCTGTAGATCTGAGTCAGAGTCCTGGGCAGCTCTCCCTCCTCTCTGCTCTTCAACATGTCCTCCAGAACTGTAGCAGTGATCCAGCAGAAGAGTGGGATGTGGCACATGATGTGAAGGCTACGACACGTCCTGATGTGGGACATGATAATGCTGACCTGCTCCTCATCTGTGGACCTCCTCCTGAAGTACTCGTCCTTCTGATGGTCCGTAAACCCTCTGACTTCTGTCACCATGTCCACACACTCAGGAGGGATCTGATTGGCTGCTGCAGGCCGTGTGGTTATCCAGAGTCGGGCTGATGGAAGCAGTTCTCCTCTGATGAGGTTTATCAGCAGAACCTCCAATGAGGTGGACTCTGAGACATCAGTCAGGTTCTGAGTGCTGAGGAAGTCCAGAGGGAGCCGACACTCATCCAGACCATCCAAGATGAACAAAACCAGGAACTCCTGGAAGCTGCAGATTCCTGCTTCTTTGCTTCCAGAGAAGAAGTGATCAACAAGTCCCACCAGGCTGAAGCTCCTCCCCCTCAGCACATTCAGCTCCCTGAAGGTCAGTGGGAATGTGTAGTGGAACTCCTGCTGGGCTTTGTCTTCAGCCCAGTCCACAGTGAACTTGTGTGTTAAGAGTGTTTTCCCAATGCCAGCCACGCCCTTTGTCATCACTGTCCTGATTGGTCGAGGTCTTCCAGGAGGGGCTTTAAAGAGCTCTTCTAGTGTGATGGCTCTTTCTGCTGTGTCTGATCTCCTATATGCTGTTTCTATCTGTATGACCTCATGTTCCTGGTTGACCTCTCCACTCCCTCCCTCTGTGATGTAGAGCTCTGTGAAGATATCCTTCAGGAGGGTTGGACTTCCTGCTTTAGCCACGCCCTCAGACACACACTGGAACTTCTTCTTCAGCTTGGACTTTAGCTCACGTTGGTATCGATGAGCCTTTGTTCCTGAATGAAGACAAACTTAATGTTAGAGTGGAGAAGTCAGAGCAGGTTTGAACATTGGAGATCAAAGCGTGTGATGTTCTCAGTCTGGATGGTTCCTCAGATTAAATGTGACTGATTGAATCATGCTTTGAAAAAGAAAAGCCAGCTTTGTGTCCTTCATGTGATGTTCCTAACAGTGAAGATGTTCACATGCTCTTACTGCTCTGCAGACGCTTAGCCAGCTCCTCCTGCTTCATCCTCTTCAGGAAATACAGTGTGATGTTCAGAAAGGCCTCCCTGCTTTTCCTCTGCTCCTCATCTTCACCCTCCATCTGACTCTCTGAGCACTCTGGATCATCTCCATCCACAATCTTCTGCATGTATTTGAGTTCAGCCTTAACAAAGCTGATGATGTTGTCCTCCAGCAGCTGGAACACAAACACATTAAAGGTGATGAGTGAAGTCCTGCTCCGTGTGTGTATGTGTGTGTGTGTGTGTGTGTGTACAGTGGTTTGATCACAGGCTGACACAGGTTTAGTGTCTTTGTAGACGTACACACCATAAAGATGGAGTCAGGCTCAGCTCCAGAGGAACCATCCACACCCTCCAAGCTGCTGTGGAGAAGACACAGACACTCAGACATGCTGAGGAGCAGCTGGAGGAAAGCACAGGAAGCTCTGGTAATATCATGTGAACATCAGTAACAGTGGGTGATGTCCTGCAGAGCCACAGTGCAGTGAGTGTGGAGCAGCCTTTGGAGCTCAGCTCACGTGTGGAAATCTGAAGATCACACACTGTCTAAGACTCACCTACACACTGGAGACCATTCCTACAAAGCCTTTTCTCTTTCACCTTCCACTGTTTGCTGCGATTTACAACACCACTTCAAATAACAAACATAGTCCATCAAAATGTATTTTTTTTTATTGGGGGCGCTTACCACTCTCAATGGGCCACTTTTTATTCTGGCTTTTTAACACACCACACTAAATAGGGCAAACATTTAAAATAATATATATACAAAAATAATAAATAATTATGAAAACACCATACACATACAAAACTAATTAACTAGGGCTCCTGTGGTGAGGGCGGTCCAGGTGAACCAATTTCTTCCAAAGCTGGCGGTCCCGTGCCAGCAGATCTACATCCTCCACAACAAGTCTGTGTTGTCTCAGATCGCCTGTTATGATATTGACCCATTGTGGGCGGGGCTTGCCTCCTGGTTGTCTCCAATCTGCTGCCCTTGGGTCAAACTGTAGAATAGCTTTCGTCAGATGGTCAGGAGGTATGTGAAGGACATGGTCAAACCAGCATGTGTGTCACTGTGCAGCCAAGCAAGATGCTCTAGGTTGACATGTGTGGGCTCTTATCACTTCATTGGAATAAAAATAAATAAGTACTTGAAATTGTTTAAACTGTGGACCCTGAATCTATAATCTATGAAAGTTTAACTTTTTTAATAAAATTATGGAAATTAAACAACTTTTCCATGATATTCAATTTTTTATTTAGGGCCTGTATAAGAGGGTGTGGACACTTTCTCTCAGTTTTTATTTTTATTTTTACTTCACCTCCCTGAAACGTTTCAGTTTGTTTTTCAATTGCATTGTACAGGTTATAGGTCACGTTAAAGGTGGAAAATACTGTGAAATTATTTATTTATATTGTCCCTCCTCCGGTTACTCTCCATAATAGTTTTGAAGCCCTCTATAGAGACAAAGTCAGTCTAATTGAGCGACTGAAACAACCACCACGAAAACGTCTCCATCCCCCGCTGGGACTGAATTCCCATCAGTCCAAATCCTCCGTAGCCTGTCTAAAACTTCTCAGAGCAGCAGTACAGAGACACTCTGGTTCCACGTACAGCCCTACAGCCATCAACAAACACCGCTCTACTCCACCTGCTGCAGAGCTGTTTCTACGCAGAAAGACCCCAATGACGGAGAGTCCCCATCAGCCATCAGTGACCCTCTCACCATCAGAGTAACAGGTTCACACACATTCCTAGTCACTCATTATTGGTGATTCAATAACTAGGAACATCAGATTATTTAATGCCATCACACACTGTATTCCAGGTGCTACAGTTCACACTATCTGAGACAAACTGAACCAAATGTTACCCACGCTGCCACCAACTGTTACTAAAATAGTGTTACATGTAGGAACAAACAACAACGTTTTAACGTGGTCAGACCAGATTATGAAGTGGATCAGATCTGAGGGAGTATAAAAGCTCCGCCTCCTGGTGCACAGCACTATTGTTGCTCTTCAATGTCATCATGGATATAAATTCATGATATTTAACCAATCAATCAATCAAATTTTATTTTTTAAAAAGAAGCTCCTTTCATACAGCAAGTGTAAAATCATAAACTGTTCCTACTGTAAAGACGCTCTGCCAGTTTTCGCCATTGTAGTGATTGACGCTGCTAGCTCCACCCCTTTCATGTGAATCCAGGCTGAAAACAATTGGCTATAATTAGCGTGTTGTAATCGACCTTTGTAGGACAGCTTCTCTCTGACAGGGAATGTTTGGTTAGTTGAAGCTAACAGAGATTAATCCAGGATATAATAATCTAGATTAGTAGTATTGGGCCGCGGGGGGGTTGCCTGGGGCTCCCTGGCCCCCGCTCTTTCTGCTGGCCTGGCTGCATCTGCGGGCCCAGGGCAGTTCCTGGGTTTGCGGTAGCGGTTTTTTCACATATACTAATATACGATGCACTGGCACGCCTTGGGATGTGGGATAAAACTCATACTGGGCTTAACCTTAGACACGTTAATCCCAAATACCTGCTTTAGGTACTACCACTCACTCATTTACCCTGTCGACAGCCACCACCATTATAGCTAAACTTCACACTTGTCACTATACTGGCTTCATTACACAACATAATAAGCACAATATATTCTACAACTTCACATCTCACCCTCACTGTAAAACAATCTATTCTTCCCCATCCTTTCTATTTCCTACCTTGAGTCTCTCCTCCCTGCTCCCTTTCCCCTCCCATTCCCCCTTCCCTTAGGCGTAACACTGCTCTCCCTTTTTATATCCTCCCAATAATAAAAGATTTCTTACCCTTCCTTAGGGAGGGCTGGTGATGGTCACAATTAAGCAATAAAATAAATCAATGTATTTTTTTGCAATAACAAAACATGCATTGCTGTCGAGGTCGAGTTGGACCTGAAACTCGGTCGACTTGTTCCAAATACCCAGAGTGTGTGCATCTGTTATTTTGGAGTAATTTGGTCATTTCCAAATGTTTATTTTAATTTTATTTCACTTCTGGACGGCCCCGAAATGAAACCTATTCAGCTTTTGACCTCAAGGTGTGAGGGGGCGCTAGAGCATCATCTATATCTATTTCACTGCACAGCTCACTTCCGGTGCGTGCACAAGCTCCCGTGGACTTCTCTTTTCTCTTTTGAGGAAAAATACTTTTTTACTGTTCTTCATTTGGTGATGACATTTCGAAAATTTTATTTTCATGTTAGTTTGACCGTTCGCTATTTAGACCGGACAGACCTCACCCTGAAGTTATTGACGGCAATGGCTGCTGTGTTGAAAGCTGCACATTTCTCAGCAGCGCGCGTGTGAGAAAGAACCAACGGAGGACATTTGTGTCCAAGGTAGAGAGTCACACACACACACACACACACCGATCAGGTGTGCTTCACTATCGATCACCGTCTGTGTGTTTGGTGAAAAATACACCAAACGAAAAAAATATAAAAATGACTTAAAATAAAAAACAACACATTTATCATGCGCATGTCTCATAGAATTAAACCAGGGAAATTGCACACTATTTTACTTTGCACCTGCAAATATACCCCTTTATAATGTTACAGAGTATGTTATTATTATGCCCATAATTGACAACTCTACTTAAGCTCCCACTATATGAATACATACTTCCGACGGGCACTGTACTCAACTTCAAAAAAACATACATTTACAGAAAAATACAGCAAAAATATGAAAATGGCTCAAAATACACAAAACTAAATATTTATACAAAAAATGCACAAAATTACTCCTAAATCACACTACAATAGCAACAAAAACAGTAATTATACAAAAATACATGACTCCAAAAAAACATGCATTACAAAAAAAAATTAAAATAAAAAACAGCAAACATTTAAGCACAAAAAGACAACAAAAAGATACACAAATACACATGACTCCAAAAAACATACGTTACAGAAAAATACACAATACAAAAAAATATAAAAGTGATGATGAAGTCATGCACATGTCCCATAGAATTAAACCAGGAAAATTGCACCCACATTTTGCACCCGCATGAATACATACTTCCGACGGGCACTGTACTAGTATTTAATAATAATAATAATAATGATAATAATAATAATAATATTAACTGAAAGCGTGAACAGAAACCATTATTCATTCACTCCAGGCATACTAGTGGTGGCAAGCTACACTGTAGCCACAGGTGCCCTGGGGCAGACTGACAGAAGTGTGGCTACCATTTGGTGCCTACGGCCCCTCTGACCACCACCAACATTCATACACAGTTCATACACATTCCTATGGAGTTATTCACTATAAAGTTTCACTCCTCTTTTAACAGAGTTTTATTTATTTATTTTTTAGTTTATGGGTTTTTTTGTTTTTGTGGTTGTTTTTTTGTGTGTGAGGGGTTTCACATGTTTGACACACACACACGTTTTACACCAATGTGTGTAATATGTGTTCATCACAATGAATAAATATCATCATGATCATCTTATGTTTAATATATTATATCAAATTAGGAAAAGTCATGAAATATGGAGAAAAAAAAAACAATAAATGTAAATGATCCTGAACATGTGCTAGTTTTAGAACAGGTGGGATTAATCAACACTGCTGTGTGTACGACCTCTGTCCACACGCTTCATAAATACTGATTCTTTTTGTTCTGGTGCACATTCTACATTTCATTGGTCTGAACGTATTTAAAACCAGTTCTATGAACGGATCAATAAATGAGGCCCCTGGACCATCAGGAAGACAACCAGCAACCTTCTTTATGTGGACTCACTGTGGGTCAGTAGATGGACCTGGACCTCCTTTGAAGTCAATGAGTCTGCCCATGGACTGGTCACTTCTAAAGGACACACAGCTGGGTCCAGGTCCAGATGTGAGCTGCTTCCTGGTCCTTCAAAGCGCGCACACACACACACAAACACACACACACACACACACACACACACACACACACACACACACACACACACACACACACACACACACACACACACACACACACACACACACACACACACACACACACACACACACACAGTGTAACACTGTAACACTGATGTACAGAGGTGTGAGTGCTGAGCTCTGACGTGGTCTCACCTCTGATCTTCAGTCTGGATCTCATGTTGTTCCTTCACCGTGTCCTGATCCATCTCCACGTCATGAGATGATGAGCTGAAAATATGAGTATCATGGTAAAGAGTGTAAACACACATTAGAGAAGATAAAAGATGTCAAAGCTCTGAGTTTCACAACAAATATCTGGAGCTCTGAAGTTTAACAGCACACTGACTGGATGAGAGTTAGTGATACACACTGTGATGCTAACGCTAAATGCTACACAATGTGATGCTAATGCTAAATGCTACACACTGTGATGCTAACGCTAAATGCAACACACTGTGATGCTAACGTTAAATGCTACATGCTGTGATGCTAACGCTAAATTCTACACACTGTGATGCTAACACTAAATGCTACACACTGTGATGTTAAATGCTCTACTAAACCATTTTAAATTGGTTTAGTTGGTAAAAATTATTTTTAATGTTTACCAACCAAGCTAGTTAAGCTTTTTTTTTTCTCAATTTCAGATTCTTCGTTATTTAATTTTACATTGTTAAATGCACTGACTGTAATTCATATATGTATCGGATCGGTATCGGCCAATAGGAAACACCAGATATTGGTATCGGAGGTGAAAAAAGCAGATTGGTGCATACAGTGTGGCACCAGTATGTGGACAAAGATGGAGGACAACGCCACCTTTGGACTTTCACCCAACGAAATATAACACAAGGCACTCAGGCCTGTGTGTTAACGTGGTCCCTTTTCAAAAGTGACTTTATTACAAAAACCATTAAAAACTGCATTCATACAAAAAGGGAAGAACATGAACGGAGTATAAAATGATCAGTGCTAAGGCTAACCATGAAGAAGAGGAGATAATGCTGAGGATCCCAGGGAAAAGAAAACAACACATTCACTACTAAACAATGAAAACTAGAATATTTACATTTCCTGAATAAAATATAAGTGAGGATGCAGGTGCTGGCACTGTATTAGCTTAGCATTAGCATTAGCATTAGCCTAGTGTTAGCGATTGCCTTGCATTGAAAAAGTTGATAAAAGCTGAAATGTGTTGAATGTTTTATCTGAAAGTGAACAGACAGATGAACATGTTAAAGGTTGAAATCAGTTGAAGAATAGATGAACAGCTGAAGTTCACTGTTAAAAGTTTCAAATGTTTAAAATGTGGATGAAAAATGAGAAGTTAAAAAGTTAAATAGTTTTTTAAAAAAGTTGAAAAGTTAGACATTATTTAAAACAGCATAATTTAAATTATTTGAACAGTATGACACCAAACTTGTTGAAAATGCAAGAGTAGTTAAAGCAAGAGGGAATAATAATAATAAAAACTGCAAATGTAATAAACTATCTACTAGAAACTCTAGTAGAAGCGACAAAGCAAACACCACTAGAGAAATGAACAAACTACAATTATACCAAAATTTTAACACAACGTAAACAATGAGAAATGTCAGGATTAAAGAACAATAACGCACGCACGCACACACGCACACACACACACAGAGTGTAGACTTTAGACAATAGTCAATCATCAACTGCCTTATTATCATGGAAACCATTCAAGATACTACACAATACACTGTGGTGTCCCTGTAGGTAAATGACTTTTTGACTCCAAGCTGCATACTGTATATCTATGTACATTTAAATGCTTTTATATTTAGTACATTTATAACTCAAATCACTCTCAAAATTGTGTAGGAAGTTATTGTCTCTTTAAAATGGACACATACTGTTCTTACATCAACTTTATATGTTTATTTCCTCTGATATCTAATTAAAAAACATCCACAGTGACAGGAGGTGTCACCACCTTGTTTTCTTTACACATCTAGCAGCCGAAGAAGAAGCGGTGGGCATTCTTGTTTCAGATAGAGGGTGTTCCCGTGATAAACGGAAACGCCCATTTTTGGCCGCAGATGGACGATATTGAGTTTTATGGGGTATGTTACTAATCTAGATTACCTCTTATCTAACGCTAACTTCCAGGATTTAATCAGTGTGTGCTGGACTACAAAGCTAACGTCTTACAGAGCTAAATCACCATGGTAACTTATGCTGAACGGCTTGCCTGCTCAGCACCAGGTTTTTCTCTGTCTCGGATCTTAGTGAGTGATAAAGTCAGAATATTGATGCAATCCTTTCATTTACTGATGACATCATTTAGTAAAGATATAGATTTATATCAGATAGACTGATCTACAGTCAGTATGACAGATCATATGCGCAGACGGGTGAAGTCATATATTAATTCAATGAATGAATTAATTTATGACCTCACTCGTCCACACATACAGATCTGGACACAGGCTTCATCAGCTGACTGTGAATGTGTAAAAGCATGAGATTATATATGATAATCCATTAAATGTGATATTCCATCTAATAGATTAATATCATAAATAATCTCACACTTTTACACATTAACAGTATCAACAGCTTCCTGTCTGGGTTCTTTCATTCCTACCTTTTCTGTAACAACTGTGTTGTTTTTGGTTTGAATTATGGATTTTAATTATTCATCATTTTAAACTTCAGTAACACCTGACCTGGTCAGACCAGATTATGAAGTGGATCAGATCTGAGGGAGTATAAAAGCTCCGCCTCCTGGTGCGCTGCACTACTGTTGTTATTCACAGTCATCATGGATATAAATTCATGATATTTATTTAATCAATCAATCAATAAAATGTTATTTATAAAAAGAAGCTCCTTTCATACAGTAAGTATAAGATCATAAGATGTTCCTCCTGGAAAGACACTCTGCCAGTTTTCTCCATTGTAGTGATTGGTCAGACGCTGCAAGCTCCACCCCTTTCATGTGAATGTGCACGTACCCAGACTGAAAACACTTGGCTATAATTAGCGTGTTGTTATCGACCTTCGTAGGACAACTTCTCTCTGACAGGGAGTGTTTGGTTAGTTGAAGCTAACAGATTAATCCAGGATATAATAATCTAGACTAGTAGCATAGGGCCTTAGTGTCAGACACTTTGTTTATTTGTTGAATCCATAAATAATAAACCTTGATAATGAAACATTAACCTGTTCTCTAGCGCCACCATCAGGACAAACTTTCACTTTTACAGTTAGTGGATCTGGTGAACATTCATAGACATATATATTTACTTATTTTTATCTCTTTATATAATGATAATAATAGAGTCAAAGCATGAACAGAAACCAATATTTATTCACACCAGTCATACTAGTGGTGGTAAGCTACATTGTAGCCACAGGTGTCCTGGGGCAGACTGACAGAAGTGTGGGTGCCTACGGCCCCTCTGACCACCACCATCATTCATACACAGTTCATACACATTCCTATGGAGTTATTCACTATAAAGTTTCACTCCTCTTTTAACAGAGTTTTATTTTTTTTTTTTTACTTTATGGCTTTTTTTATGTTTTTTGTGTGTGAGGGGTTTCACATGTTTGAAAGTGAAAAAATGAAATATCAGTTTTACTTTATAATGTCATGTATCAACTCTGTAGGTGTGGAGATGTAAAGTCACACACACACACACACACACACACACACACACACGTTTTACACCAATGTGTGTAATATGTGTTCATCACAATGAATAAATGTCATCATGATCATCTTATGTTTAATATATTATATCAAATTAGGAAAAGTCATGAAATATGGAGAAAAAAAAACAATAAATGCAAATGATCCTGAACATGTGCTAGCTTTAGAACAGGTGGGATTAATCAACACTGCTGTGTGTACGACCTCTGTCCACACGCTTCATAAATACTGATTCTTTTTGTACTGGTGCACATTCTACATTTCATTGGTCTGAACGTATTTAGAACCAGTTCTATGAACGGATCAATAAATGAGGCCCCTGGACCATCAGGAAGACAACCAGCAACCTTCTTTATGTGGACTCACTGTGGGTCAGTAGATGGACCTCCTTTGAATTTAATGGGTGTGTCCATGGACTGGTCACTTCTAAAGGACACACAGCTGGGTCCAGGTCTGAGCTGCTCCCTGGTCCTTGAACACACACACACACACACACACACACACACACACACACACACGCACGCACGCACGCACACACAGTGTAACACTGATGTACAGAGGTGTGAGTGCTGAGCTCTGACGTGGTCTCACCTCTGATCTTCAGTCTGGATCTCATGTTGTTCCTTCACCGTGTCCTGATCCATCTTCACGTCATCAGATGATGAGCTGAACATATGAGTGTGAGACAGACAGCGCTACCTGAGTATCATGGTAAAGAGTGTAAACACACATTAGAGAAGATAAAAGATGTCAAAGCTCTGAGTTTCACAACAGATATCTGGAGCTCTGAAGTTTAACAGCACACTGACTGGATGAGAGTTAGTGCTACACACTGTGATGCTAACGCTAAATGCTACATGCTGTGATGCTAACGCTAAATGTTACACACTGTGATGCTAACGCTAAATGCTACACACTGTGATGCTAACGCTAAATGCTTCACGCTGTGATGCTAACGCTAAATGCTACATACTGTGATGCTAAATGCTCTACTAAACCATTTTAAATTGGTTCAGTTGGTAAACATTATTTTTAATGTTTACCAACCAAGCAAGTTAAGCTTTTTTTCTCTCAATTTCAGATTCTTCGTTATTTAATTTTACATTGTTAAATGCACTGACTGTAATTCATATATGTATCGGATCGGTATCGGCCAATAGGAAACACCAGATATTGGTATCGGAGGTGAAAAAAGCAGATTGGTGCATACAGTGTGGCACCAGTATGTGGACAAAAATGGAGGACAACGCCACCTTTGGACTTTCACCCAACGAAATATAACACAAGGCACTCAGGCCTGTATGTTAACATGGTCCCTTTTCAAAAGTGACTTTATTACAAAAACCATTAAAAACTGCATTCATACAAAAAGGGAAGAACATGAACGGAGTATAAAATGATCAGTGCTAAGGCTAACCATGAAGAAGAGGAGGTAATGCTGAGGATCCCAGGGAAAAGAAAACAACACATTCATTACTAAACAATGAAAACTAGAATATTTACATTTACTGAATAAAATATAAGTGAGGATGCAGGTGCTGGCACTGTATTAGCTTAGCATTAGCATTAGCCTAGTGTTAGCGATTGCCTTGCATTGAAAAAGTTGATAAAAGCTGAAATGTGTTGAATGTTTTATCTGAAAGTGAACAGACAGATGACCATGTTAAAGGTTGAAATCAGTTGAAGAATAGATGAACAGCTGAAGTTCACTGTTAAAAGTTTAAAATGTGGATGAAAAATGAGAAGTTAAAAAGTTTAATAGTTTTTTAAAAAAAAGTTGAAAAGTTAGACATTATTTAAAACAGCATAAATTAAATTATTTGAACAGTTTGACACCAAACTTGTTGAAAATGCAAGAGTAGTTAAAGCAAGAGGGAATCATATTAATAAAAACTGCAAATGTAATAAACTATCTACTAGAAACTCTAGTAGAAGCGACAAAGCAAACACCACTAGAGAAATGAACAAACTACAATTATACCAAAACTTTAACACAATGTACACAATAAGAAATGTCAGGATTAAAGAACAATAACACACACACACACACACACACACACACACACACACACACACACACACACACACACACACACACACACACACACACACACACACACACACACACACACACACACACACACACACACACACACAAAATAGTCAATCATCAACTGCCTTATTATCATGGAAACCATTCAAGATACTACACAATACACTGTAGTGTCCCTGTAGGTAAATGACTTTTTGACTCCAAGCTGCATACTGTATATCTATGTACATTTAAATGATTTTATATTTAGTACATTTATAACTCAAATCACTCTCAAAATTGTGTAGGAAGTTATTGTCTCTTTAAAATGGACACATACTGTTCTTACATCAACTTTATGTTTATTTCCTCTGATATCTAATTAAAAAACATCCACAGTGACAGGAGGTGTCACCACCTTGTTTTCTTTACACATCTAGCAGCCGAAGAAGAAGCGGTGGGCATTCTTGTTTCAGATAGAGGGTGTTCCCGTGATAAACGGAAACGCCCATTTTTGGCCGCAGATGGACGAGATTGAGTTTTATGGGGTATGTTACTAATCTAGATTACCTCTTATCTAACGCTAACTTCCAGGATTTAATCAGTGTGTCCTGAACTACAAAGCTAACGTCTAACAGAGCTAAATCACCATGGTAACTTATGCTGAACGGCTTGCCTGCTCAGCACCAGGTTTTTCTCTGTCTCGGATCTTAGTGAGTGATAAAGTCAGAATATTGATGCAATCCTTTCATTTACTGATGACATCATTTAGTAAAGATATAGATTTATATCAGATAGACTGATCTACAGTCAGTATGACAGATCATATGCACAGACGGGTGAAGTCATATATTAATTCAATGAATGAATTAATTTATGACCTCACTCGTCCACACATACAGATCTGGACACAGGCTTCATCAGCTGACTGTGAATGTGTAAAAGCATGAGATTATATATGATAATCCATTAAATGTGATATTCCATCTAATAGATTAATATCATAAATAATCTCACACTTTTACACATTAACAGTATCAACAGCTTCCTGTCTGGGTTCTTTCATTCCTACCTTTTCTGTAACAACTGTGTTGTTTTTGGTTTGAATTATGGATTTTAATTATTCATCATTTTAAACTTCAGTAACACCTGACCTGGTCAGACCAGATTATGAAGTGGATCAGATCTGAGGGAGTATAAAAGCTCCGCCTCCTGGTGCGCTGCACTACTGTTGTTATTCACAGTCATCATGGATATAAATTCATGATATTTATTTAATCAATCAATCAATAAAATGTTATTTATAAAAAGAAGCTCCTTTCACACAGCAAGTATAAGATCATAAGATGTTCCTCCTGGAAAGACACTCTGCCAGTTTTCTCCATTGTAGTGATTGGTCAGACGCTGCAAGCTCCACCCCTTTCATGTGAATGTGCACGTACCCAGACTGAAAACACTTGGCTATAATTAGCGTGTTGTTATCGACCTTCGTAGGACAGCTTCTCTCTGACAGGGAGTGTTTGGTTAGTTGAAGCTAACAGATTAATCCAGGATATAATAATCTAGACTAGTAGCATAGGGCCTTAGTGTCAGACACTTTGTTTATTTGTTGAATCCATAAATAATAAACCTTGATAATGAAACATTAACCTGTTCTCTAGCGCCACCATCAGGACAAACTTTCACTTTTACAGTTAGTGGATCTGGTGAACATTCATAGACATATATATTTACTTATTTTTTATCTCTTTATATAATGATAATAATAGAGTCAAAGCATGAACAGAAACCAATATTTATTCACACCAGTCATACTAGTGGTGGTAAGCTACATTGTAGCCACAGATGCCCTGGGGCAGACTGACAGAAGTGTGGCTACCATTTGGTGCCTACGGCCCCTCTGACCACCACCATCATTCATACACAGTTCATACACATTCCTATGGAGTTATTCACTATAAAGTTTCACTCCTCTTTTAACAGTGGATGAGTTTTTATTTATTTATTTTTTACTTTATGGTTTTTTTTATGTTTTTTGTGTGTGAGGGGTTTCACATGTTTGAAAGTGAAAAAATGAAATATCAGTTTTACTTTATAATGTCATGTATCAACTCTGTAGGTGTGGAGATGTAAAGTCACACACACACACACACACACACATTTTACACCAATGTGTGTAATATGTGTTCATCACAATGAATAAATATCATCATGATCATCTTATGTTTAATATATTATATCAAATTAGGAAAAGTCATGAAATATGGAGAAAAAAAAACAATAAATGCAAATGAGCCTGAACATGTGCTAGTTTTAGAACAGGTGGGATTAATCAACACTGCTGTGTGTACGACCTCTGTCCACACGCTTCATAAATACTGATTCTTTTTGTTCTGGTGCACATTCTACATTTCATTGGTCTGAACGTATTTAGAACCAGTTCTATGAACGGATCAATAAATGAGGCCCCTGGACCATCAGGAAGACAACCAGCAACCTTCTTTATGTGGACTCACTGTGGGTCAGTAGATGGACCTCCTTTGAAGTTGATACGTTTGTTGTCCATGGACTGGTCACTTCTAAAGGACACACAGCTGGGTCCAGGTCTGAGCTGCTCCCTGGTCCTTGAACACACACACACACACGCACGCACACACAGTGTAACACTGATGTACAGAGGTGTGAGTGCTGAGCTCTGACGTGGTCTCACCTCTGATCTTCAGTCTGGATCTCATGTTGTTCCTTCACCGTGTCCTGATCCATCTTCACGTCATCAGATGATGAGCTGAACATATGAGTGTGAGACAGACAGCGCTACCTGAGTATCATGGTAAAGAGTGTAAACACACATTAGAGAAGATAAAAGATGTCAAAGCTCTGAGTTTCACAACAGATATCTGGAGCTCTGAAGTTTATCAGCACACTGACTGGATAAGAGATAGTGCTACACACTGTGATGCTAACGCTAAATGCTACATGCTGTGATGCTAACGCTAAATGCTACGCACTGTGATGCTAACGCTAAATGCTACACACTGTGATGCTAACGCTAAATGCTTCACGCTGTGATGCTAACGCTAAATGCTACACACTGTGATGCTAAATGCTCTACTAAACCATTTTAAATTGGTTCAGTTGGTAAACATTATTTTTAATGTTTACCAACCAAGCAAGTTAAGCTTTTTTTTTCTCTCAATTTCAGATTCTTCGTTATTTAATTTTACATTGTTAAATGCACTGACTGTAATTCATATATGTATCGGATCGGTATCGGCCAATAGGAAACACCAGATATCGGTATCGGAGGTGAAAAAAGCAGATTGGTGCATACAGTGTGGCACCAGTATGTGGACAAAAATGGAGGACAACGCCACCTTTGGACTTTCACCCAACGAAATATAACACAAGGCACTCAGGCCTGTATGTTAACATGGTCCCTTTTCAAAAGTGACTTTATTACAAAAACCATTAAAAACTGCATTCATACAAAAAGGGAAAAACATGAACGGAGTATAAAATGATCTGTGCTAAGGCTAACCATGAAGAAGAGGAGGTAATGCTGAGGATCCCAGGGAAAAGAAAACAACACATTCACTACTAAACAATGAAAACTACAATATTTACATTTACTGAATAAAATATAAGTGAGGATGCAGGTGCTGGCACTGTATTAGCTTAGCATTAGCATTAGCCTAGTGTTAGCAATTGCCTTGCATTGAAAAAGTTGATAAAAGCTGTGTTGAATGTTTTATCTGAAAGTGAACAGACAGATGACCATGTTAAAGGTTGAAATCAGTTGAAGAATAGATGAACAGCTGAAGTTCACTGTTAAAAGTTTAAAATGTGGATGAAAAATGAGAAGTTAAAAAGTTAAATAGTTTTTTAAAAAAAGTTGAAAAGTTAGACATTATTTAAAACAGCATAAATTAAATTATTTGAACAGTTTGACACCAAACTTGTTGAAAATGCAAGAGTAGTTAAAGCAAGAGGGAATAATTGTTATGGTTAGTTCTGTGCAGTGCCTTCCCACTTTGTGTGTGTGTTTCTGCCTGCTCCTCTGTGGGTTTCCTGTAATCAGCGGCAGGTGTGGCAGCCAGGTTTTCCTCATCAGCTCATCAACCTCCAGTGTATAAAGACCAGACTCTACCTCCACTCAGTGCCGGATTATTATCTACCCCAGTGGTATCGTTCTCTCAGTGGAAGTATCTTTTCCCATGATCTTTGTTCTCACCTCCTCGTGTCTCCTTATTCCCCAGTGTTCTGTGATCCTGCCTGCCTGCTACTCTTCTGCTCCACACTCACCTCACGTGTTTGGGACTTCGGGATTGTGACTGGGATCACCACTCACCTCACCGCTCACTGAAGAAGGACTCTGCACATTCACCTCACTTGGAAATTAAATCACTTGTTAACTCTGTCTCTGAGTCGTGCGTCTGGGTCCAAAACATTATACACACAGTGTGTATCGTAACAATAATAACAATAAAAACTGCAAATGTAATAAACTATCTACTAGAAACTCTAGTAGAAGCGACAAAGCAAACAACACTAGAGAAATGAACAAACTACAATTATACCAAAATTTTAACACAATGTACACAATAAGAAATGTCAGGATTAAAGAACAATAACACACACACACACAGTGTAACACTGATGTACAGAGGTGTGAGTGCTGAGCTCTGACGTGGTCTCACCTCTGATCTTCCGTCTGGATCTCATGTTGTTCCTTCACCGTGTCCTGATCCATCTTCACGTCATCAGATGATGAGCTGAAGATATGAGTGTGAGACAGACAGCGCTACCTGAGTATCATGGTAAAGAGTGTAAACACACATTAGAGAAGATAAAAGATGTCAAAGCTCTGAGTTTCACAACAGATATCTGGAGCTCTGAAGTTTAACAGCACACTGACTGGATGAGAGATAGTGCTACACACTGTGATGCTAACGCTAAATGCTACATGCTGTGATGCTAACGCTAAATGCTACACACTGTGATGCTAACGCTAAATGCTTCACGCTGTGATGCTAACGCTAAATGCTACACACTGTGATGCTAAATGCTCTACTAAACCATTTTAAATTGGTTCAGTTGGTAAACATTATTTTTAATGTTTACCAACCAAGCAAGTTAAGCTTTTTTTTTCTCTTAATTTCAGATTCTTCGTTATTTAATTTTACATTGTTAAATGCACTGACTGTAATTCATATATGTATCGGATCGGTATCGGCCAATAGGAAACACCAGATATCGGTATCGGAGGTGAAAAAAGCAGATTGGTGCATTCAGTGTGACACCAGTATGTGGACAAAGATGGAGGACAACGCCACCTTTGGACTTTCACCCAACGAAATATAACACAAGGCACTCAGGCCTGTATGTTAACATGGTCCCTTTTCAAAAGTGACTTTATTACAAAAACCATTAAAAACTGCATTCATACAAAAAGGGAAGAACATGAACGGAGTATAAAATGATCAGTGCTAAGGCTAACCATGAAGAAGAGGAGGTAATGCTGAGGATCCCAGGGAAAAGAAAACAACACATTCATTACTAAACAATGAAAACTAGAATATTTACATTTACTGAATAAAATATAAGTGAGGATGCAGGTGCTGGCACTGTATTAGCTTAGCATTCGCATTAGCATTAGCCTAGTGTTAGCGATTGCCTTGCATTGAAAAAGTTGATAAAAGCTGAAATGTGTTGAATGTTTTATCTGAAAGTGAACAGACAGATGACCATGTTAAAGGTTGAAATCAGTTGAAGAATAGATGAACAGCTGAAGTTCACTGTTAAAAGTTTAAAATGTGGATGAAAAATGAGAAGTTAAAAAGTTAAATAGTTTTTTAAAAAAAGTTGAAAAGTTAGACATTATTTAAAACAGCATAAATTAAATTATTTGAACAGTTTGACACCAAACTTGTTGAAAATGCAAGAGTAGTTAAAGCAAGAGGGAATAATAATAATAAAAACTGCAAATGTAATAAACTATCTACTAGAAACTCTAGTAGAAGCGACAAAGCAAACACCACTAGAGAAATGAACAAACTACAATTATACCAAAACTTTAACACAATGTAAACAATGAGAAATGTCAGGATTAAAGAACAATAACACTAACACACGCGCACGCACACGCACACGCACGCGCACGCGCACACGCACACGCACACACACACAGTAGACTTTAGACTATAGTCAATTATCAACTGCCTTATTATCATGGAAACCATTCAAGATACTACACAATACACTGTGGTGTCCCTGTAGGTAAATGACTTTTTGACTCCAAGCTGCATACTGTATATCTATGTACATTTAAATGCTTTTATATTTAGTACATTTATAACTCAAATCACTCTCAAAATTGTGTAGGAAGTTATTGTCTCTTTAAAATGGACACATACTGTTCTTACATCAACTTTATATGTTTATTTCCTCTGATATCTAATTAAAAAACATCCACAGTGACAGGAGGTGTCACCACCTTGTTTTCTTTACACATCTAGCAGCTGAAGAAGAAGCGGTGGGCGTTCTTGTTTCAGATAGAGGGTGTTCCCGTGATAAACGGAAACGCCCATTTTTGGCCGCAGATGGACGATATTGAGTTTTATGGGGTATGTTACTAATCTAGATTACCTCTTATCTAACGCTAACTTCCAGGATTTAATCAGTGTGTGCTGGACTACAAAGCTAACGTCTTACAGAGCTAAATCACCATGGTAACTTATGCTGAACGGCTTGCCTGCTCGGCACCAGGTTTTTCTCTGTCTCAGATCTTAGTGAGTGATAAAGTCAGAATATTGATGCAATCCTTTCATTTACTGATGACATCATTTAGTAAAGATATAGATTTATATCAGATAGACTGATCTACAGTCAGTATGACAGATCATATGCACAGACGGGTGAAGTCATATATTAATTCAATGAATGAATTAATTTATGACCTCACTCGTCCACACATACAGATCTGGACACAGGCTTCATCAGCTGACTGTGAATGTGTAAAAGCATGAGATTATATATGATAATTCATTAAATGTGATATTCCATCTAATAGATTAATATCATAAATAATCTCACACTTTTACACATTAACAGTATCAACAGCTTCCTGTCTGGGTTCTTTCATTCCTACCTTTTCTGTAACAACTGTGTTGTTTTTGGTCTGAATTATGGATTTTAATTATTCATCATTTTAAACTTCAGTAACACCTGACCTGGTCAGACCAGATTATGAAGTGGATCAGATCTGAGGGAGTATAAAAGCTCCGCCTCCTGGTGCGCTGCACTACTGTTGCTATTCACAGTCATCATGGATATAAATTCATGATATTTATTTAATCAATCAATCAATAAAATGTTATTTATAAAAAGAAGCTCCTTTCACACAGCAAGTATAAGATCATAAGATGTTCCTCCTGGAAAGACACTCTGCCAGTTTTCTCCATTGTAGTGATTGGTCAGACGCTGCAAGCTCCACCCCTTTCATGTGAATGTGCACGTACCCAGACTGAAAACACTTGGCTATAATTAGTGTGTTGTTATCGACCTTCGTAGGACAGCTTCTCTCTGACAGGGAGTGTTTGGTTAGTTGAAGCTAACAGATTAATCCAGGATATAATAATCTAGACTAGTAGCATAGGGCCTTAGTGTCAGACACTTTGTTTATTTGTTGAATCCATAAATAATAAACCTTGATAATGAAACATTAACCTGTTCTCTAGCGCCACCATCAGGACAAACTTTCACTTTTACAGTTAGTGGATCTGGTGAACATTCATACACATATATATTTACTTATTTTTATCTCTTTATATAATGATAATAATAGAGTCAAAGCATGAACAGAAACAATTATTTATTCACACCAGTCATACTAGTGGTGGTAAGCTACATTGTAGCCACAGGTGCCCTGGGGCAGACTGACAGAAGTGTGGCTACCATTTGGTGCCTACGGCCCCTCTGACCACCACCATCATTCATACACAGTTCATACACATTCCTATGGAGTTATTCACTATAAAGTTTCACTCCTCTTTTAACAGTGGATGAGTTTTTATTTATTTATTTTTTAGTTTATGGGTTTTTTTATGTTTTTGTGGTTGTTTTTTGTGTGTGAGGGGTTTCACATGTTTGAAAATGAAAAAATTAAATATCAGTTTTACTTTATAATGTCATGTATCAACTCTGTAGGTGTGGAGTTGTAAAGTCACACACACACACACGTTTTACAC
This sequence comes from Gouania willdenowi, assembly GCF_900634775.1. NCBI lineage: Eukaryota > Metazoa > Chordata > Actinopteri > Blenniiformes > Gobiesocidae > Gouania > Gouania willdenowi. The sequence goes on along the minus strand of NW_021144981.1, from coordinate 15,577 downwards.
CAATGTGTGTAATATGTGTTCATCACAATGAATAAATATCATCATGATCATCTTATGTTTAATATATTATATCAAATTAGGAAAAGTCATGAAATATGGAAAAAAAAAAAAAACAATAAATGCAAATGAGCCTGAACATGTGCTAGCTTTAGAACAGGTGGGATTAATCAACACTGCTGTGTGTACGACCTCTGTCCACACGCTTCATAAATACTGATTCTTTTTGTACTGGTGCACATTCTACATTTCATTGGTCTGAACGTATTTAGAACCAGTTCTATGAACGGATCAATAAATGAGGCCCCTGGACCATCAGGAAGACAACCAGCAACCTTCTTTATGTGGACTCACTGTGGGTCAGTAGATGGACCACCTTTGAAGTTGATACGTTTGTTGTCCATGGACTGGTCACTTCTAAAGGACACACAACTGGGTCCAGGTCCAGGTCTGAGCTGCTCCCTGGTCCTTGAAAACACACACACACACACACACACACACACACACACACACACACACACACACACACACACACACACACACACACACACACACACACACACACACACACACACACACACACACACACACACACACACACACACACACACACACAGTGTAACACTGATGCACAGAGGTGTAAGTGCTGAGCTCTGACGTGGTCTCACCTCTGATCTTCAGTCTGGATCTCATGTTGTTTCGTCACCAAGCACTGACCCATTTATCCACGTCACGAGATGATGAGCTGAACATATGAGTGTGAGACAGACAGTGCTACCTGAGTATCATGGTAAAGAGTGTAAACACACATTAGAGAAGATAAAAGATGTCAAAGCTCTGAGTTTCACAACAAATATCTGGAGCTCTGAAGTTTAACAGCACACTGACTGGATGAGAGTTAGTGCTACACACTGTGATGCTAACGCTAAATGCTACACGCTGTGATGACAATGCTAGATGCTACACGCTGTGATGCTAATGCTAAATGCTACATGCTGTGATGCTAACGCTAAATGCTACACACTGTGATGCTAACTAGGGTTGCCACTTGTCCCTTAAAACACGGAATCGTTCCAATTTTGACCTTTGACCTCCACATCCTAAACATAAAATCAAATCCCAGTAGTTTATTAAATCAGTCCAACCATGATGTGTCTACTGTATCATCCTCAGGAGATGATGATGATTGTTCATATCTACAGTGTTGTTTTCCTGAAGCTGTTTGACCGTGGGACACTGAAAACTCTTTAAAGTTGGACATTTTTAGGGTTAGAGCAGCTCTGGTGTGTGTGTCGTCTCTCTACTCTCCAACAGTCCCTGAAAGCACCACACACACACATCCACACATGTACACAGGACACACCACAGAGAGCAGGGGTCCTACGTAGATCCCACCACCACAATGTGGCTGGTCTTGGCATTTCCTGTGTTTTACTTTGTGTGTAACAGTCTGACGGACATGTTTAGTGTTCTGGTGATTTATGCAAATACGGAACAAACAGCATTCTGTTTTGGCTCAGTACGGGACGCACCATTTAATGGTCAAATAAGGTACGATTCCGTATTTTAAGGGATGGGTGGCAACTCTATTCACAACTAAAAAATAAAAACTAGAATATTTGCATTTCTTGAAGAAAATGCAAGTGAGGATGCAGGTGCTGGCACTGCATTAGCTTAGCATTAGCATTAACTTAGCATTATTATTAGCCTAGCATTAACAACAAGCTAGAATTAGCAATAGCCTAGCATTAGCACTAACCTAACATTAGCTTAGCATTAGCAAAAACATAGTGTAAACATTATCCAAGCGTTAGCATTGGATAATGGGTTGAAAAAGTTGAAAAGTTAGAAATTGCTTAAAACAGCATGAATTCATATATATGAACAGTTCTTTTCACCAGTAGGGTTTGAATTTAGAACCTGATTCAACATAAGGAACAGGAACTAGTTCCTCACGTTTAGAACCAGTTTATCACACTGTCACAACTTAAACAGTAAACAGTGACATTCTCAATGAGTGACTTAAAGTCACATTTATAATAATAGTACATATTTCTGTCTGCCACAGATAGTAATGTGAACTGTTCAGCAGGCATTAGGCTAATACAGTAGCATTAACATATATAATATGAATAATAATTATAACCTTTCACTATTTGGCCTTTACAACTACTTGTGGTGCATTCAATGTGCCTTTGAAAAACAGGATAGATTGAAATACAACATAAATAAATGCCCCGTGACCCTGAAAACAGGAACAAGTGGGTCAGAAAATGGATGGATGAAAAAATGGATGCAACCATGGATTTTACTGATGCAGGCACACAGTGACTGATGCATCTCGATTTCACCCGTCAATTGTACCGATGCACACTGAATGGATCGATACACTAGCATTGCGCATCTTTGATTAGTATCTATTCATCTCCACATACTTAGTTGGTTCAGATCCTTTCACGAGGTTCAATGTCGAGGCAAAGCTAGCTTTGTACTGACCCTCGTTACTGAAGCAGTCTGATTTAAAGTGATTAGCACACACATACAAGCTACCACGAACCGTAGCTAGCACGTTGTCTGTTCTTCTGTAGCTGGGACAGAATATAGGCACCTATGTTGATTTGTACAACCAACAACAAAGCCATTTGCATGTGTTTAGCTCTGAGCGACAACATTGAAAAACATTACTGCTATCTCACTGCGGGACACACCAAACTCCACCTCGGGGATGAACGCCCCACTCTCGAATGTCCCCTATCAGTGCTCAGAGGAGGTCGGCCTATGAAAATGACTCCTTTGGTGACGTCACGACAGGAGCTGAATCTGAACAGCCCGTAGGAACACCGTTTTACCAGTGGGTGGGGCTGCAGAGACCATTCAGGAATCACTTGTTTTCCTCATTCTGGGAGTTGGAAGGATCAGGGAGGACCAGTTTATAGATGTAGAGACCAGAAAAGCTAAAGGTTGTTTCTGTGGAAATAGCGTAGCTAGCAGCAGCAGTTAGCATAGCTAGTAGCAGCAGTTAGCATAGCCAGTAGCAACAGTTAGCATAGCTAGTAGCAACAGTTAGCATAGCTAGTAGCAGCAGTTAGCATAGCCAGTAGCAACAGTTAGCATAGCCAGTAGCAGCAGTTAGCATAGCCAGTAGCAGCAGTTGGCATAGCTAGTAGCAGCAGTTAGCATAGCCAGTAGCAGCAGTTAGCATAGCCTGTAGCAGCAGTTAGCATAGCTAGTAGCAGCAGTTAGCATAGCCAGTAGCAGCAGTTAGCATAGCCAGTAGCAGCAGTTAGCATAGCTAGTAGCAGCAGTTAGCATAGCTAGTAGAAGCAGTTAGCGTAGCTAGTAGCATCAGTTAGCGTAACTAGTAATAGCAGTTAGCATAGCTAGTAGCAACAGTTAGCAAAGCTAGCAGCATCAGTCAGCGTAGCTAGTAGCAGCAGTCAGCGTAGCTAGTAGTAGCAACAGTTAGTATAGCTAGCAGCATTAGTCAGCGTAGCTAGTAGTAGCAGTTAGCGTAGCTAGAAGCAGCACATGTAGCGATGATGCTAATGCAGGAAAACCTGCCTCCAACAGACAGGACACAGGAGGAGAAATTGGTTGGATATTTTTTTTTTTATTTTAATGTTGAAAGTTTTGTGATAAAATGATAAACTGGTGAAATCACAGCCTGTACATGCAGTATGGGGATGCATTTACTCCGTCTCTGGGTCCTAGTGCCAGCCTCCAGGGAAGCCTGTCCGTTTACCGTGTTTACCGAGGTCCGTGTGTGTTTAATAAGTCCGTGTGTGAAAGTCTGCATGTTTATGCCTCCGTCCATCCACTCTTTTTATTATATCTATGTCTTTTAAGGCTCTTATTAAATAGTCTAGCCTGGGGTTCGGGCCGCCACCATCTTAACATATGTCGTCACCAGTGTGTGAATTTAGACTCCAATTACATTTATGTATATAATATCTTCCTTGCAATATAAACTGGCTCACAATATACCATATTTTTTAGAGTTTCCACTGTATCCAGAATAATAATAATTTTTCTCAACAAGAACTGTTGATTGATTTGTCACATGACTGCTACAGGGTTTGAGTTTATTTTATTTAGTTTTACATCTACCTGTAGCTCTATGTTTTTTAGACTGATGACAACTTGTTTGTAGTGTTGTTTCAGCAACTTTCAGTTTTGCCATTACAGTTGGGACCTTTGTAAGTGAATACTTTAGTTACATTACAGCAACCAAATTAAACTGTATCAACTCAGTGAATTAATAAAAATAACCTGTGTAAAGGCTTTTTCAAATCAAAACATTATCCTGTGAAATCTGTGACCTGTTGACCTGCACAACTCAAAGAATCAGAATCAAGAATCGTTTAGAACAGGAATCAAAATTGAGAATCAGAATCGTTAAAATCCAAACGATGCCCAACCCTCGTCCAGAACCATCTCTTGGGTTTTTCTTCCATTGATGGTGATAAAGTTGGCATCACACAGCCAACAAAGTGAGGGATACAGTGTCATCAGAACACTTCAACACATAGTTTACATTAACACTGCTAGTGTTCTATGTTTCTAGTCATAATGTCTTCCTTTAACAGACTGAAGGTCATTTGAAGGTCTTCAGTTAGAACATAAACAAAGCTCATTATGGTTTCTCTTTTAGTTCTGTGGCCTTGTTTCATAGAAAACATCTGTTTGTTCATTAGCTCTGACTGATTTAAGATAAATGGACATTAGTGTTTGTCTAAACTAACTAACACGTGTTCTTTCACTTTGAAAACAAAAATAAACAAAACTGAATTATTATTATTTTATTTATTTATTTTTTTTTAGTAAAAAATAATTTTATCGTAATGCGCATGTGCATATATGCTCATAATGGATCTCAGTACGAGGTAAACTCAGTCCGTGACACAGGTGTTTATGAACGATCCTCAATCATAACTCTGTTGATCACTCTATCAAAGTCACTGATCCTCTTTCCTTTTTCTGCTGACTCATTACATCCATGCTCTCTGTCAGTTTCAGGGGTGTCCAAACTTGGTCCTGGAGGGTCGGGGGTCCAACGTGTTTTTAATGTGTCTGTTCTAAAACAGCTGGGAGACTCATTAGCAAAACTGCTTCAGGATATCAGAAGTGTTGGATCAGGGACACATTGACATCCTGGTGGACCACGTTTAGACACCCCTGGTATAGACATATCAACTACAGATACATGAGGTGTGGCCACACCCCCTCCCATTTGCACCCCCACAGCCCATCAGCCTCGAATCCCTATTTAATTATGCTTAAAAAAAAAAATAAGAATCTGAATTAAAACCCAATTTGTCTGAATAATTAATATTGAATAATTAATGCATTTGATATGATTTTCCATCTTGTTTTTAATAAATGAAGCAGGTGATTAATTATAGATGTAGTTAGTGTAGTGGTCATGTCCTAAACATCTCATGTTCATCCATTCTACTTCTCTTATAAGTGATGCTGATATAAAATACATTTAATGATTTATGAAAAATAGAAAATGTTTTTTTCTTTGAAATATATTAATATAGAGCTGTATTACTGTTCTAAAATATGTGATTGAAAATTGTATACTATTTTCTATAAGATTTGAAAAATAGTCAATTTTTTTTTTTTTTTTTTTTTTTCAAAAAAGGTTACTGGTTGACTGGTTTTCCAACATAAAATCTGTGGCCCTCTTGAGATCAAACTGGTCCGTATTTGGCCCCTGAACTAAAATGAGTTGGACACCCTGGTCTGGGGCCTCCAAATCACTAGAAAAGCCCCTGACTGCAGGAATCACAGCAAAGCAAAGCGGCAGCGTCTCCACCTCTCTAATAACACTAGCTTAGCTTAGCTTAGCGTAGCTAATGGGAAAAGAGGAACAAGATAAACATACCTGTCAGGTGGTGTCACTGAATGGACAGGTGAGCTCTAACGCAGCAGGTGAATTGGGGCAACGAGGCAACAAAGGGCAACAGCAGCATTGAGAGCAACTAAGAAAATGCTGTTGGTCTCTGAGTGTGTAAACACAACAGTTCCAAACTACACACCTGCTCCACTAACTAACCACAGACAAGAAGCTGGGACACAAGGAAGTGGGGCGGAGCCAAAGCTGAGAGCAACAGGTCCAAAGTTGATGTTTTATAACACCTGAGTGATACGAGCCAATCAGAGGGAGGAGAGAGAGATCAATAATCCTGTTATTAAACATCACACATTTACACTATTTTACACCATTAAACCTGTGTTTTACCCCAGGGTTGGCCTCAGACCAACATCCACCACTTATTTCATTAGATCCAGAACCTACTTTTTATATTTATTATTAGCATCTCATTTACTTTTAGGTGTTTTTTTAATTTAATAATGAACTTTTATATTTAGACATCTGTGTCTTTTATTGAGTTGAAATCACTGTAAATGTCATTGTCTCCCTCTAGTACCCCTGTAGTGGCATGGCGTACCCCCATTTGAGAAACACTGGTGTAGATGACAATCTGTGGCCTAAGCAGCATTAACGTCAGCATTAGTAAATAGTTGGTATTTCCATTCCACTTCTACATCCCACCTGATTCATATTTCCTTCTGTTGCTGTGTTTACGCTGCTCACGTTCTTTTCTCACACTCATTGTACTCACATGATTTATTTGATCTACAAACACTCAGATCAGACTCAACTGTGAAGGTCTATCGTCTGCTTTCTGACAAACTATCTCCACAATAATCACATGTAGTTTGTGATTTTAGGATAAAGGAGAAAAAGCTGCAGTTTTTCACATCTTTTCAATCCTTTGGATCCAAAGCGTTGACATGTTTCACCTTGGAAACTCCAGAGGTCATTGGTCTACTGAACACATGTCTAACCATTGGGACTGTGTGTTCATAAGATAAAGTCAGTGAGCTGATCTATTGATCACAGTTCAGCTTAATATCAAACATATAGAACAAATAATGTTATTAGGTACACACACACACAAACCTTTCTGTCCTTCAGAAATAGATGTTTCTTTCATTTGATTTGTTTTATATCATTGTTAAAAATGTGTAAACGTGAAAAAAAAAATCTAAATAAAAAAAGTTGAATCTAAATCAAAATGTTCAATCTAAATATTAAACCTAAATCTAAATTCGCTGAGAGTACCGACACGCTGAATGTCAGTTATGAAGACATCAAGGATGCAGAAGACCTTGGAGGGTGGGGTGTGTGGAGTGTGGGTGGGGATTGACAGACGTTGACCAGCCAACCTTATATGATTTAGCTTTACACTCTGTGACTGATTTAACATTTAGATTGAACATTTAGGGCCTATACTACAAAGCTAGATAAGTGAAGCTTGGATTTATCTCCATTAGCTGGATTCACCTAACCAAACATTCTCCATCAGACAGAAGCTGGACTATGAAGCACAATATAAACTCACTAATGTAACCCTGGTGATGTCAGACAGGCTACGTACACGCTCCTGTGACAGGGGTGGAGCTTACAGTGTCAGACTAATCACAAACACATAGACACTGTGTAGAGCAATTTACTTTACAATTGATGAACAATTATTTATAAATATGAAGAATTAAAATCCATAATTCAGACCAAAAACAAAAGTTTTACTGGTGAAGCTGTGGTGTTTATGTGATCCTGACCAGGAGCAGTCCAGACCTCACCCTGCATCCAGGACTTGGCAGGCTGGAGCTGCTGCTCTTCCATCCCACCTCCTCAGGCGTGTTGGCTGTAGGCACCACCAGATCTCCTCTGATATGGGACGTGAGCTCCCAGGATGCACCGCTGTAACAATCGTAGTCTGTGTTAGTGTCTTATGTTGAACTTGTCTCAGCTTGTCTGTTAAGTTTTCATTTCAGACTGTCCTGTTGTTGGTCGTAGGCTGCTTTTAGTTTGTTGGAGACTGTCTGACACTGTTTTTACAGCCCTGTGGCTCTGTCTAAATGCTGGAGCAGCACAGGTAACCCTTATGTTTGCAGTCCTGGTCCTAGTCTCCCTAGACGGAGACCCCCCTCACACTTCTTCCCTCTACCATGAGCCCACCCTGGCTGCTGCTGATCCAGCACCCCATGCTCTCATTAGCATTAATAAGGTGTTATGAAGGCTGTCATTGGGTGTCGTTCACTAAATTATGGCACCTTTGGAGTAGGGCTGCTCAATTATTTGAAATTCGATTACAATTTTGATTATTACACCCAACAATTGCAAAAATAACATAATCGAAAAAAAACAATTATTAAAAAAAGAAAAACTCCCATTCCATCCATTTTCTGACCCACTTTTTTCAGGGTCACGGGGTCAATAATTATAATTGTAATTGATAATTAATTACAATTATGGTGTAAATGTCATATTAATTGTAATTGAAAAATAATATGTTGCTGTTGTAATCATATTTGAATTGGAATTGACTTCAGAAAATTGCCTTTCTAATTGTAATTCTATAAAAAATGTAAGTTATAATTTAATTAAACACAAAACTGGGGAATAATGTTACAGATCCATGGCTTACACATACTGTATGTAGTTAATAATTATCCAAATATGTTTAATATTAGGTTTTCCCGCTACCTGTGAGTGAGTCTTCACACCATACAGGTGGTAATGGTTAGAAGGGTTAGGATATACAGTAATAACATTAAGAGTTTATAGTTAAATTCCAACTCTTGTCCTAAGTTTACATAAGATATTCTAATCAATGAACTAAAATGTAAATGTAATGATGCTAAAACAACACCATACAGACACATACAAAATAACAGGCCTGTAACTTTACCACTTTGTGATTCATTGTAATTGAACTTTACTAATTGAGAATCATAATTGACTTTCAGGGGATACAAAAACAATCATAATCTAATTGTAACCATAAAAAATGCTGGTCACTGAATCATAATTGAGTTATGATTGAACATGGATAATCTGAAGTGTAAATTGGTCATTTTAAAATGTAATGGCCACAATTATCTGTGACATGTGTAGTTACAGAATGTGTCCACTAGATGTTGCTAGTGAGTCCATATTTAGTGAAGAAAGGATCTTACCAACCTCTCGTGTCCTTTTACTATTTAAAAGGAGTAAAACAACAACTCATAACAGGGTTGAGATCATATTAGCTTTGAATCAGGAATTGATGATAACCTGAGTTTGATAAGAGTACACTTTGAAAGCCTGAGAGCAAATATGATCTTTTTATAAAGTGAGTCTTGATAGAACACATTTTACTGTTGGCCTGACAAACAATAACAGATATTCTTCTTTAGCTCCTCCCTCCGTGTATAGACACAACAATACAAAAATGCACAAATACTGTAAAAGATCTGACAACCTTTTGGTTTTAAAGACGACACTTTGTTGAGTCATGGTAATTAAGGCATAAACAGAGGTGAAAGTAATGGATTACAAGTACTCGCGTTACTGTAAATGAGTTACATTTATGGGTACGTTTACTTTTATGAGTATATTTCTAAATCAGTAATTCCTTACATTTCTTCACCAACCGTTACCGAGTAAATTATGATTTTTTTTGTTTTAAAATGATCAACGTGTATAGTGAAACTACAAAAGATGAAATGAACAGGCAACAATTAAATCGACCAACCAGATTAAACGTAATGTATGTCGTCAAAACAGTGTTGAATATTTGTTATTTTCACACTTTTATTGCTTATAAATGTAGTTATACATAAAGCCTGAGAATAGTTTTTGCTTTGAATTGAATTCATAGGTGTTATTTTGTTTTAAAAAAAGAATTGTACATTGTGACAAAGCTTTTATTTTATACAGACGCCTTTGTTCTAATTGTGCAAGATTTAGTCTCTTCTTTTTTATGTTTATACATGTGATGTTTACTGTATGCAAGTGGAATGAATTGAGCTACTTTTTATTTGTATTTCAGTACTTCATGTATGACTTACTTGAATACAATTTTAATCAAGTAACAGTACTTCTACTTGAATAGCCAATGTAACCCAATTTATGGATGATAAAAGTTATTACAGTGTAATATCAAGTTGGACTAGTTATCAGCAAACCCAGATTGGTTAGGAGCTCTATGGATGAGCAGCAATAATGAGTCAAACAAGGAATAACTGTTGAGTAGCAACTCATGTATTATTACAATGATTCAGATACCAAAACAAAAATAAAAGTGTGCACACTAAACAAACAAAAATAAGAATTGTCCATTGGCCCTTAAAAAATGAAAATAGTTGCAGCTGTTCTTAAAGTTTCTTTGAAGGGTGATGTGTATATACTGTATGTGTGAGTGTGTACGTGTAGGTGTCGTCTCTTCCAGGTTCCTACTCACCATCAGTTTTCAACCAGGATCTCTTCCTGGTCCTTGGACTTTCTCATCCACTCAAAAAACCTGACCTAAAAATAAGGTCATATCTATTAAAATCAACTCTGATGCATCATTAAAGTGTAAATGTCAAAAATGCATCCGACTCCACACATAAATCTACAATTATATAACATAATAAATCTTCAGGTTTTGTTGTACAACATTCAATTACTCAAATCTAACTGCTTATGTGAACAGCATTCCAGTAATAATTATGGTAGGTAACCATTTACATTCAAAATGTCATAACCATATCAAAATCAGAATAACATAATATCACAACCATATCAAAATCAGAATAACATATATACATAAAACAGTATAAAAATGTAGTTCAGAGGTATTAAAGTAGTATACTTAATTTCTCCCACACTATAGGCCTACTAGTGTGAGAGGAACCACACCACACTCACCCTTTAACATACTTAAACTCACAGTTGAGCTAAAATAAAGTCATTCAACACTTTGCATTTATAAAATATAATTTCACTCTAAAATACTTTTTATAACTTTAACACTTTTTAATATATATATATACATCAGCATACAATAATAAACTCAGTATATACATGTGTAAAACACTGCATCATTATTTATCTCAGTTCATCCTAAAGACTTTTATAGAGCTACTACTTCCTTTTAGCACAAAAAACAACAGAAAAATAGCACCAGAGCAGCCACAGAGCCATGTTTCTCACCGTTAATCTGTCTTTATAACACGTTGTCATAACGACTGCTGCAGGGAAGGCACGTGGCTTTAGCCTGTGAGATACAGAGCTAGCATGGCTGTTAATGCTAAGTATCAGCTAGCTCTCTTTAATGCTAAGTATCAGCTAGCTCTCTTTAATGCTAAGTATCAGCTAGCTCTCTTTAATGCTAAGTATCAGCTAGCTCTCTTTAATGCTAAGTATCAGCTAGCTCTCTTTAATGCTAAGTATCAGCTAGTTCTCTTTAATGCTAAGTATCAGCTAGCTCTCTTTAATGCTAAGTATCAGCTAGCTCTCTTTAATGCTAAGTATCAGCTAGTTCTCTTTAATGCTAAGTATCAGCTAGCTCTCTTTAATGCTAAGTATCAGCTAGCTCTCTTTAATGCTAAGTAACAGCTAGCTCTCATCTTACCCACGTTTTCCGTCTCTCCTTCATCTGGTCTTGCCTCCAGGCTTCCAGTAGGTAAGTGCACTGACTCTCTCTCCGTTTAACTCACGTATTTTCTCCTCTTTCTGTCTTTTTTTCCTCCGCTGCGTAGCTGCTAAACTCTGGAGTCCGGGGTTGGAAAAGACCAGGAGAACAACACGCATACGCATCACTTCTGAGCTGACAGGCTGGACGTGACCTGCGTAGCCTCTGATTGGCTGTTGAAGACTCTGTATCCTCCGCGTGGGGTCATGTGAACTGAGTGATGCATTCAAGTGCAATAGGACATTCAACGTAGTTTTATGGCTCCTCAGACGGTGTAAATCTAAAGTTTAATCACAGGTAAGTGCATTTCACCCAAACAGCTCTTCATATGATCAGACGTACACTTCACCATGTAAACATAGAGCTGATTTATAGAGCACATGTAAACATAGAGCTGATTTATAGAGCACTGTCTGCTGTTTCATAGTGATGACACATGATTAAAGAAATCACATGTGCCAGTTCAAAAAAAGGAATTTGTTCATTAGATCAAGAAGCAGGATCAGATCAAAGTTAACTGCCATAATTCAGATTAAAAAATATGAATGAATAATAATAATATTCAAAAGTTTAGAACAGTGATTCTCAACTGGTGGGTCGGGACCCAAAAGTGGGTCGTGGAAAGCTGGCCAAAAAAAGCCAACAAAAAATGTAATGTCTGTCATGTGTGACTTGTCTTTTATTTTGAAAAAAACTTTTCTTTTGACAGACATGCAGTGAAAAGCATGTTGCAAATATATAGATTTATGTTTTTCTAAAAATTATGTATGCGTGTTTTCAACAGCTATCTTTGAAAAAAGCTACATTTGGTTGGTTGAATTAAAAAAAAAATAAAAAAGAGGGTCGCGATTTGAGACGAGTTGAGAACCCCTGGTTTAGAATAAGGCCAGAATCAGTGCTTTAGTCCCTCACTTTGACTTTAAAAACAATATATATATATATATATATATATATATATTATTGTTTTGCTTTAGCCTTATTATTTGACACCATGGAGATAACATCTCATGAGGATATATGCACTTTAAGGCCTATGTGTTATAAAATCACTCCTTTAAAATAACACCAGTAAATAAGTGTCAATACATTCTGAAGCAAAGCAAAAATCAAGATGGTGCTAATATGAGCCAAGGAGAAGCTTTGTAAAGGAATGTGAAGCATTGGATAGAGAGTCAGTGTGAGTAAAACTGAGCAAAGAGAAGACATGGCTAAGCCATAAATTAGCATGCTAACTAGCATTAGCTTCTTAGTCCGTTACGCTAAGATATGCAGTCTTTGAACTTCTTCCTTCTGTAATATTAATAAACAACAGTGTTTTTTGTATTTGTGCACATTCAGCAGATAAATTAGTGCTCCAAGTAGGTCATGGGCTACGGTAGCTACTGTATCCATGCACCATATTTTTCTGTAGCTTTAGGGTGTTCTGAACATGAAATCACATGTTAACATTCCATGTGTTGAGATCAACTGTTGTTTTGTCATATTTGGTCATATTTTGTGATATATTACTTACATTTAAATGTGTTTTAACTTTGTGAGGTAACGTAGTAGAAACTTTGTATTAGTGTCAAATGATACAGTTTCTGGTAATTATATAGAAATCAAACCTGAGATATGGACTTAACAGAAAAAGAAGATTAAGAATATTTTTTTATGTTTGGCAGTGTCGACTGTGAATATTATATAGAATATCATCATAAATAGCTCATTAACATGTAATAAAAAAATTCAAATCATTCCAATGAGCCCAGTTTTAATTTGGTTCCCCATTTGTGTGTTTTGTTAGTTCACAGATACGTATGACAAAAATATTACACGTGAAAATGGATTAGGAATTGTATTGATTCCAAATCTGCTTGAAGGGACGTCTAACAAGTTCATCCCAACTCATGTAAACATTTGATTTCATGTTCAGACCCTAAAGCGCTGGTTCTCAAACTATGTTGGCTCAAGTTCTCCCATTGTCCAACGACAACATTTAGCTTAGAAAGCTATTTAAAAACAACTATAGAGCACAATGATGGAATAAATGAGTGTTAACACACATTTTAAAGAATCTCACTTTGTAAAGAAGTGGGAAAACAAACAGTATTTAATGCAGTGGTTCCCAACCTTTATTTGGATCATGACCCCATTTTGATATCAAGAAATTCTGGCGACATCAAAGACAATTTTTTTCTAGAATTTTTTAATAATTTTTCAGCTCATATATATATATATTACTGCAGATCACAGTGTTTATATCACACATTTTAGATGTAGACCTATATAATGTGATACTAGTTTTTTGATGATATTGGACAGGTATCAGATATCTATAACAGAATGTAACAGCTCTACTTTAAACTATTGTAGATGAAAGGTCACATGTCATGTAGGTAATGTAGGGCATTAATCTACTGCCACATGACAAGTTTAGATCTAAACCAATCATATAATACTGATGGAAAAGGTTCATCATTCATTTATTGGTCGCGATGGGTGTGAAGCGGGGCGGGGCTAATGCCAGAGCAACTCTATTTCCAACCAGGAAATGGTGGCGGTGGCGCACACACACACACACACACACACACACACACACACACACACACACGCACACACACACGCACACGCACACGCACACGCACACACACGCACACACATACACACACACACACACACACATTGATTTTATAGATGGATGTAAGTTATGAGACTAATGAGTATTGGATGAATAATTTGATGAACTCAGCACTAAATGAACAGCAGGAGCAGCAGTGGTGCTGTTGGATGCTGTTGGATGTCACATCCAACAATGTAGATGCTGCAGGTGCAGGTGAGCTGTGCACGGGAGCTACGTGCACTGTGTGCACATCTCTTAGTGCTCCGCCCTGTCCCTGAAGCCCCTCCCTCTCTGTATATCCACAGCTTTCTCATTATTAATCTCTGATCAATAAATAAACACATTTATACGTGTGGTAAACAGAGGTGATGATACACACGTATATATTATATATTATTACTGATGGTTTAAACACACTGTGATGTCATTAATAATACGCTACACATTAAACATGTAATAAGACAATGATCATATTGTCATTTGTATGGATTTTAAATTATATTAAAACATTTACCATCATATTCTGTTTCATTTCCTTTTAAAAAACCGTATTTAAAAAAAATATAACAAGTTCTTTTGACTCCTTTTTCCTTTCTTTAGATCTTTATTGAGTGTTTTAAAGCATCACTAAATGACTTCTTTAATAATGATGACGTGGTTTCTTGAGAGTGACTCAGCAGATTAAACCTGGTCAGGAGCAGGTTTGACCCACAGACTGTGTTACTATGGTAACCAAGGTGTTTTCTCGTTGATGAAACAGCCGTTCCAGTTAGAACCTGGCTTAACGGACTCTCAAGTTTAACCTGGACTTAACCCTGAGCTGGGTTTGAAATACCCTCCTGGTTCTTCACACTCCACACTGATAAAGCACCACTAAACATGACTCAGCAGTTCTGATGGACTATATTTGTTATTTGAAGTGATGTTGATGTAAATCTCAGCAAACAGTGGAAGGTGAAAGAGAAAAGGCTTTGTAGGAATGGTCTCCAGTGTGTAGGTGAGTCTTAGACAGTGTGTGATCTTCAGATTAGTGAAGGACTGAAGCCAAATAAAGCCTCAGTCCAACAGACTTGTTCTCCTGTTCAGTGGAAACATGCTGAGATGTTCCACACGTGAGCTGAGCTCCAAAGGCTGCTCCACACTCACTGCACTGTGGCTCTGCAGGACATCACCCACTGTTACTGATGTTCACATGATGTTAGCAGAGCTTCCTGTGCTTTCCTCCATCTGCTCCTCAGCATGTCTGAGTGTCTGTGTCTTCTCCACAGCAGCTTGGAGGGTGTGGATGGTTCCTCTGGAGCTGAGCCTGACTCCATCTTTATGGTGTGTATGTCTACAAAGACACTAAACCTGTGTCAGCCTGTGATCACTGTACACACACACGTTTAGCAGTAATGAAATGTTTATTGATGGATGATGGACAGAATGCTGGATCACTACCTACTGCTGTTTTCAGGAGGTC